>NC_092877.1:86876364-87051364 GCF_028372415.1 Notamacropus eugenii | reverse complement strand
GGGGGTTTCCAGAGATAACAGAAGACCAGCTCCAACTGATTTGAACCTGCTCCAACCATGGAGTCAGATTTAAGCAACCCATCTGATGTGTGCATTCAATACTATCAACCACCTTTTGGATGTCATGATTTGGATTGCCAGGAGGCACTCCAAGCTCTATATATCTCAATTAGAACCGACTATCTTTTTCCCAACATTCAATCTTGTTCTGTACTTCCCTAAGGGCAGCTAGGTGGTGCAGTGGATAGGCACCAGTGCAAGAGTCAGGAGGACCTAAGTTCAAATCTCACCTCAGACTCTTGACACTCACTAGCTGTGTGACCTTGGGCAAGTCATTTAAACCAAACTGCCTCATCCTAGGTCATCTCCAGTCATCCTTATGAATATCAGGTCATTGGATTCAGATGGCTCTGGAAGAGAAATGAGGCTGGTGACCTGCATAGCCCTCCCTTACTCAAAACAAAGTCAAACGCAAGTCATGTCATCATTTCTCTGATGTCATGGTTTTCTTTGGTATCGAAGGATGAACACACATACTTCTCTGTGACTTTAAGGACACTGCCACTACTTTGGCATCCTGAAGTTGTTACTTTCAGTCACACCCCTCATATCAAGTCAGTTGCCTAATCTTGCTATTTCACCTGCACAGTATCTCAAATATATATGTCCCTTTTTCTCCGCTCATAAAAGCACAAACTTAGTTAATTCCTTCATTACTTGAACTCTTGCAATAGTCTTCTAATCAGCTTTTAGCTTTAAGTTTCTTCCCATCCAATCCATCTGTTATTAAATTCCTGAGATATTTTTGTTTGTTTGTTTGAGCCATAGGTGTAGCAAGGATACTTTCAAGTTTAAATCATCTTAGTGGCTTAATGAATTCCAGTGGCTCCTTATTTCCTCCAGAATCAAATATAGTAAATAGCATACTGGACCTACAGTCAGGTAAAGCTGAGTTTCAAATCCTGCCTCAGACTCTCATTAGCTCTGTGATCTGGAACATATCACTTAAACTCTCTGTCTGCCTCAGTTTTCTCATCTGTAAAATAACCATAGTAATAACTCATACCACTGAGGGTTGTTGTATTGAAAAACAAAATAATGCTAAAATATTTTGTGCATATTAAAGTGTTACATAAATACTGGATATTTTATTATTTATTATTATTTTTGAGAATATTTGTACTCTATTTTTTTTGACAAAGCAGATACATCCCAGTGAACAAACACATCAAGTTTTCTCCCCCTAAAAGAGTTAAAAAAAAAAAAAAAAACAACAACTAACTGAAAGAGTGGTTTTGGCTGAGAGTGTACATCTTTTTTTTTTTTTTTAAGAGAAAATTGTCTGCTTCATCCTGCACTCTCTTGTGCATGCCTCTATCTATCTGTGAAAACTACTGATTCTATTGATCTCAATTGTTTATTAAGCATCCAGATTAAAGGATTAAAACTGACATTCTCCTAAAAGGGAATTTGCTACTTTCCTCAACAATGATCCTTGCAACTTAATGACAATGTTTGGATTTGTGGTAAGTGTCCCAAGATATGGATTATGTGCACCGTATTTTTTGTCTCAGAATGGGTCTGATTGACCCAAAAGTCTCTATTTTTACATTATAAAAAGTAGGCATTAATTGAATTTTTTATATGTTACCAAATATTTTAATTCAATCTGACTGGTTTTTTGCTTTTAATTAGTTTCACAGATTCAAAAAAACCTGACACAACAGTAATTCTCAAAGTTTTTTAAAAAGTGGAAAGGAATAAAACCAAATAAGTAAGGGATATCTAAAATATAAGCTGAAATGAGCTAATGTAAAGGGAAGAGGGAAATTTATAATCCTTTTATTGATCTAGAATCTATAGAGAATTAAATTCTTAGTATCTGGACTGCTTGTGTTGATAAAACACATCTGATAGTTGTTCAATCACCCATTCTCTTCAAACTATGCATACACAGCCTTAACATATCAGTTTCAAAACTAAATGTGCAAGTATGCATGGCTAATTCAATTTTCACATACATTATTCATCTTTCACAAAGGTTGGACAGACTGCATTTTTTCCTACTGTTCCCCTTAACACATAGTTAAATAACTACTGATACCATTCCAAGTTGATATCA
Source organism: Notamacropus eugenii (assembly GCF_028372415.1). Classification (NCBI taxonomy): domain Eukaryota; kingdom Metazoa; phylum Chordata; class Mammalia; order Diprotodontia; family Macropodidae; genus Notamacropus; species Notamacropus eugenii. Next base: position 87,049,242 of record NC_092877.1, on the reverse strand, counting down.
AATACAGCATTCCTACAGAAGAAGATAAGAAGTTAATTCTTTCCTTTGGATCTTTGAAGTAACAGATCAATTTCCACCTTTTGTATCCAACAAGCACTCTTAGTCATGATTCTTAGAGCCACCAATGGTGAGAATTCACTACACCAAGGCATCTCCAGCTATACCACAGTACACTGCAACAATCTTCATTCTGTTTTTCCTTTTTCTCACTCCTACCACCATGAACCTTCCCCATTTTTCTCCTGTTCTAAGAAAAATAATTGAATAAGCATTACTATTTATGGAAAGGCTTATCTATCTACTTCCCTGAACAAAACACTCCAGCCATCATTCTGCTTTATGTATTCTTATCCACAATTAGAATTCCTTGGGAGAAGTTGCTGTCTTCTTTTTATGGATATGACCAGTAATTATCACAGTGACTAACTCATAAATACATAACAAAGACTTTTTCCTCCATAGATCCTCCTGCCTCTTGTCCCTAATTCCATAATAATAAGTGGAAAATAATTGGGGAAGTTTTAAAATGCTACAAGATTGGATAGACAATGGGAGCTTTAAAATGATAAGAAAAAAATGGAATCTCTTACTGAATCAACTTTGGGAAGACTCAAAGTTGGGGAAATACCCCTTTTTCATATATGACCATGGTCATATCAAAAGTGTAATGATTTTTAAAATGGGATATACCCAGACTGAAATAAATATCAAGTCATCTAAACATCAGAATTTGTAAGGTAGTGTGATGTAGTTCCTGTGATGCAGGAAACTAGAGTTCGAATGTAGCCTCTCATAAAAATCATTCACACAATCCTGACTCCCTCATGAAGTCTCGCCCTTGTGCAACGACTTCCATTTACTAGAAACCATCAGAATTTCCTTCAAGAACCAATGTACCATATCCCACAATGAATCTGAATAATTGGGCTTTTAATGACATAATAATTTTATTTTTCATAGATAACTTCTAAAATATTAATCATGCAACTCTTTTTTAAAGTACATACTTCATGTTACATATCTAAATAGTAATTTCACCAAATTAGACACTTTAAAGAAAAAAAAATGTGGTGATTATATATAAATAATCAACATAGAGAGAACTGGCCTTGCGGAAAGGACGAATGTCTGCACCTTACCTCTTTTTTCATAGTGGATGTATGATGGTGGACAAGTCACTCTAAGTTTCAATGTCTAAGACAATTCTTTTATAAGGAGTAGAATAATTATTCTTCCCGGAAGTAGGAGTAATTCTATCATTTGCAATACCTTGCACACCAGTAAAATTTAGAAAAAATAAGCATAGAAATTTGTAACATTCTGTGGTCAAGAAATTGTTTTAAATAATAATCTTTTTCAATAGCCCTGTGAGGTAGAGAGTGAAATTATTATCCTTCTAGAACAAAAGAGGAAAATTATATTTCTAAGGTAATAACAGAATACATTTTTAAAAAACATTGTCTCTATGGAAAGTAATGTTTATAAATGATCTTAAGTCAGTACTCTAGTCTTACTGCCCAATTTCTGAGTGACTGCAATTACTATGTGTTTGAATATATATATACGTATATATATATATATATATGTATATATATATGTATATATATATATATATGTATGTATATATAAAAAACCTCTGATGAATTCAGGAACTAGATAGTTTTTACCTAATCAATTTATTGAATATGAAATTGTTACTCTACATCCCATATATTTATTTCAGTACCCTGTACAAAGTGTTCAATAAGTGTTTACTCACCCCCAGAATGTTAAAATGAAGCAAACATTCCTTTATTGTCTCTTATGATAATTTGTGTTCCTCTTCTTGTATTTACTCATTGTAATTTTTGGTATGTTTATGAAAGTATATATATATATCCTTATCATTCCTAACTCCTTAAGAATGGGGGCTATATTATTTTTATCTTTGCATCTTTTATCTTTGCTTCTTTTCCTACAACTGCACATTGTACATGGTAGACACTTAATCAATCATTGTTGCATACTGTATGGCATATTTATAGTAAAAAATATTGCATGAACAAACTTTCTCATGAAAGGGTATTATGAAAAATTCTTTGCTCTTGCTGTTTCTAAAATCCTATTATTCAATAAGACTGTGTTTGTATTAAGCCTTTTACTGAAAAGGTCCAACTTCCATACTTAAAAGAATTAGTTGTTTAAAGAAGTATTCTATTTTCTTACACAAAAAGGCCTGCAAATCACCATTAAATACCCAGAGCTGTAAGAAACTTAAAAATAGATCTATTGTATACACTAATCTACACACACACATATATGTGTGTGTGTGTTTATGTGTATGTATATGCATATGCATATGTGTATGTATCTTGTTTATTCTAGCTCCAAGATGAATAGATTATCCAACCTGTGGTTGAAGGTCTGTGGGGAGGAAAAACTAACTATGTGTCAAGGCAATCCATTACACTTTGGAAGTTAAGAAGCATTTGTTTTTCTTTACAACAAGCCTAAAATTGTTTCTTTAACACTTCTACCTATTTTTTGAAGTTTTGCCTTCTGATAAAACAAAATAAATCTAATCTCTCTTTAATTGCTTGAAGATAGCTTTATTTCTCTAAGTCTTTTCTTTTCCTATCTAAGCACCTCAATTTCTTTTTTATCCTTGTATGGCATCATGTCAGTGATATACATTCACTATCCTGGGTGCTCTTCTCAAGATATTCTTCAGCTTATACTGTTCCTAAAATCTCCAGTAGGCTTTCTATACTACAAAATTCTTCTGATGAAGAGTAGGTAGAGATCTGCCACCTCCCTTGCCCTGGTCATTTGATTTCTTTAAATACAGACTAAAACTTCACTAGCTTTTGGATAACAATATCATATCATTGACCAATACTGAGGTCAGCACTCCAGGAATTGTTTTGTGACATTAATTAAAGGTGTTTGGGGGGATTTGAGGGAGAACTTATGTGAATCACTGCCTTTTCTCTTCTCCGTAAATGGAATTTTTGATGCTAAGTAAAAGACATCCAATAAGTTTGAAAAATTAATTGTCAATAATCCTGACTTTTAAGCATTTTAAGTTATTATCAAATATGTTGGGATAGAATTCTGTATTTTGTTGTAGAAAGGTGACTTATTTATAATAAAACATAGGGAATTAGGGATTATTTTCTTCCTTAAAATAAGATTATTATTTGTTAGCATATTTTTAATTTTGAATTCTGAATTCTCTCCCTCCACCACCCATCAAGAAGGCAAGCAATGCAATATCAGTTATACTGTTATTTTCTCAGAAATCATCCCCTTCATCATTTCTTATAGCCCAACATTATTCCAACACAACTAATTTAGCTATTACCTAATTGAAAAACAAACACTAAATTTTCAATTGCTTGCAAGCACCAAAACAGCTGATATAAATATGATTGTGCAAGTAGGTGCTTTCCATTTTTATTTGATCTTTCTTGTGATAAGGTCTGAGTAGTTACAGTTTCTGGCTTAAAGTGTATGTGCAATTTTATAGCCCTTTGGGCATAGTTCCAAATTACTCAGTGTTTGGACCAGTTTACATCCCACCAATAGTACATCAGCATACCAATTTTTCCACATTTCCTACATTTGTTTTTGTTTGTTTGTTTGTTTTTTTCCCCATTATCTTAGCCAGTCTGATAGATCAGGTGTAATTTCTGAGTTGATTCACATTTCCCTATCAATAACAATTTAGAGAATCCTTAATGTGACTATGCTTTTGATTTCTTGATCTAATAACTTTGTTGATATCCTTTGACTATCAATTGGTGAATGATACTTTTCATTTGTAAATTTGACTCAGTCTCCTATATTTTTGAGAAATGAAGCTTATGTCACAGAAACTTGCTGTAATCTACCCTCCCTCCCCAGTTTCATACTTTCCTTGTAATGTTGGTTGTGTTGATTTTGTTTCTGCAAACCCTTTTTTAATTTGATAAAATCAAAGGTATCCATTTTACTTTCCATGATGGTCTCTATCTTGTTTAGTCATAAATTCTTCCTTTATCCATAATCTGAGATCTCAAATGCAGCATGCTGCAGAAATTTGTTTCGATTAGCACTTATGCCTAAGTTGCATACCCATTTTAACCTCATATTTATATACAATATGAGATGTTGGTCCATACCTAGTTTCAGACAGATTGTTTTCCAGGTTATTTTTCCATCAAATTTTGTCAAATACTGAGGTATTGCCTCCAAAGCTTCTGTCTGAGTTTATCAAATATGAAATTATTATGATCTTATACTACTATGTGATTTATACCTAATTTATTCCACTGATTCATTACTCTGCTTCTTTGTCAGCACTCATTTTTTTATATGATTACCATTTGGCAAAATAATTTGAAATGTGGTACTACTAGGTCACATTCTTTCACTTATTCATGTTCTTTCACTGATTCCCTTGATATTCTCGAACTTTTGTTATTACAGATTAATTTTGCTGTTATATTTTTATGCAGCTTGATAAAATATTTTTGTAGTTTGATTGATATAGCATTGAACAAGATAACTGAGGTAAATTGTCTTTTGTATTGTATTGGTTCAGTCTATCCTAGAGCAATTGCTGTTTCTCCATTTATTTAGATGTATCTTTATTTGTTCTATGACAGTTTTACAATTGTGTTCATCTATTCCCTGCTTTGTCTTGGCAGGTAGACTCCCAATAATTTTATATTATCTACAGTTATTTTAAGTGGAACTTCACTAGCTCTTTCTGCTGTACTTTATTGCTTTATGTGGGTTGATTTTTTTTTTTTTGTATTCTACAACTTTGCTGAAGTTGTTTGTTGGGGATGGAAGCTCAATTCCATGTTGACAGTCTCGGGCGGGTAAAGGTGGGAACTTCTAAATCTTAGAGTTCTCACGAGACCCGCCCAGGAAACGGCTGGGAATCGAGGTGAACCGAGCTATCTCGTCTATTTCTGCCTCTTCCCGTGAGAAACGTGATGGGAGAGAGCTCTCCCCGCCCTCAAGATTGTCCCAGATTGGAGCACACCTAGTTACCTAACAGGCACGGTATTCAGATGCAAACCGCTGCAGGGTTTAAGTAGGATCAGGAAAGCCTGAAAGCTCTCTTAGCACGTGAGGAGCCAAAGAGGACACAAGGCTCTGCTGCTCTGCTTTTCCTCTTCTCCTTCTCTCCCTTCCCCCTCTCTCCCCGCTTGTACTTCTACTTCCAATCTCTTATTGTAAGATCTTTGCCTCCTTGGGAGATCTTTCTCTTTCCCTCCTAAGGAAGAATTCCCCTGCACTTGTAACTAGACCCTGAAATAAAGCTGAACCCTTGTTCGACTCTGGAACGTCCTTTCGCTCATACGAGCATCTGGTTTGGCCAACCGAAGACCTTGGGAGGTGAGGTAAGAAGACTCGGGTAGCCCACAGGCCTCTAGGCCTGGCAGTTGTTAATTTTTTTGAAGTAGTTTTAAAGTTCTTTTTCTGGGCTACTCTAAGTATATCATTATCTAGTCTACAAAAAGTGATAGTTTTATTTCTACATTACCTGTTTTGATTCTTTCAATTTTTTTCATCTCTTATTGCTAAAGCTGTCATTTTAAGTACATTATGATATAATAATGATGATAATTGACAACCTTACTTCACCTCTGATTTTATTGGGAAACCTTCTAGCTTATACACTTACACATAATACTCACAGATTGTTTAAGATAGGCACTACTTATCATTTAAAGGAAAGTTCCCTTTATTCCTTTACTTTCTACAGTTTTTAATAACAATGTGCTTTGTATTTTATCAAAAAACCTTTTTTTCTAAATCTATTGAGATAATCTGATGATTTCTGTTTTCGTTATATGTAAAGTCAGTTATGCTTATAGTTTTCTTAGTATTTAACTAGACCCAAATTCCTGCTAAAAATATGACTCTTTCACAGTATATGAAATTTACAATAAAAGGATTTAATATCCTTACTAGAATTTTATATTAATATTCTTTAAGGAAATTGATCTATAATTTCTCTTTGTTTTTATTATTCTTGATTTATATGTCAAAAGTATTTTTTAGAAAATAAATTTCTTAGAAATCCTTTGCCTATTGTTTTGAGAGCACTTATAAAGTATTGGAATTAAGTGCTATTTAAATGTTATTGGAATTCATTTGTAAATCCATCTGGTCTTTTGGGGAAAATAAATAATTGCTTCTAAAAATCCAAAGGTATTTGGTGATTCAATAGCAAATTACTACTTGATGATATAATTTTGAATTAATGTAGAAGACAATAATTACATTTCAAAAGATTAAACCAATAAAATTAAATATAAATTATTTTGAAATATTTACTTGTTTGTTATGGCAAATTTTCTTCATCTTACCTATGAGGAATTTTTTTTTTTGTCATGGAAGATATTATTTTTAATTTTGTATTTTACCCCAGTTACATATGAAGACAATTTTTACCATTCATTTTTAAAACACTGAGTTCCAAATTGTCTACCTCCACACTTCCCTTGACCCCCTCATTGAGAAGGCAAGCAATATGTTATACAGATGTAGTCATGCAAAATACATCTATAATAGTCATGTTGTGAAAAAAAAACAGACAAAACTCAAGGACAAAATGGTTTAAAAAAGTATGCTTCAATCTATATTCAGACACTATCGACTCTTTCTCTGGGGATGGATAGCATTTTTTCATCATAAGTCCTTTAGAGGCATCTTGCATCTTTGTATTGTGGTGAATAGCTAAGTTATTTACAAGTCATCATCTTACAATTCTACTACTACTTGGTACACAGTACTTTTCGGTTTGCATCAGCCCATTCAATAATTTTCAACTTTTTCTGAGAGCATTTTGTTCATCATTTCTTATAGTACAACAGTTTTCCATCATAATCACATAAAACTACTTTTTTAGCCATTTCCCAATTGATGGACATCATCCCAATTTCTAATTCTTTGCCCCCAGAAAAGAGGAACTATAAATATTTTTTTTTTACACACAGAGGTCATTTTCCTTTTTCTTTTTTATTTCCTTTGCCATACAGACCTAGTAATATTTTTGCAAAGTCAAAGGCTATTCAAGGTTTTACAGCCCTTTGCGTATAGTTCCAAATTGCTTTGGAGAGTGGTTGAATCAGTTCACATCTCCACCAATAGTACATTACTGTCTTTTTTCCCACATCCCTTCCAACATTTGTCATTTACCTTTTTTGCCCTATTAGCCAATCTAATAGATTTGAGGTAGTACTACAGAATAATTTTAATTTGTTTTTCTCTAATCAAAAGTGATTTAGAATATTTTTTCATATGGCTATTGATAATTTTGATTAATTCATCTGTAAAAATGATCATATCTTTTCAAGATTTATCATTTGGGTAATGACTCTTATTTTTTTTTAATTTGACTCAGTCACTCTACATTTGATAAAAGATGTCTTTATTAGAGAAACTTTTTTTTCCATCATTACTATTGCTACCTAGATTTTCCTCCATTTTAACTCTCACCTCCCAATTTATTTATGTTGATCTCCTTTCCCCTGTCCCTCCTCAAAAGTGTTTTGCTTCTGACTGCTCCCTCCACCTTCATTTTATCACCTCCCTTATTTAATCTTCTTACCCTCCTACTCTTCTGTAGATTAAGAACTGAGTTGCATTTGTATTTTACTCCCTCTTTGAGTCAATTCTTAGGATATGAAGGGATGACATCTAAGATACATACATACATATATATATATGTATGTATGTATGTATCTTAGATGTCATCCCTTCACATTCAAGTCACACATGCCTGTCCATATATACTCCTAACTTGCCTAATAATGAGAAATGTGTCATGTTACAAATACAATCTTCCACTATAGAAATGAAACACTTTAAGCCTTATTAAGTCCCTGATGATTTCTTTTTTTTCTGTTTGCATTTTTATGCTCCTCTTGAGTCCTATGCTTGAAGGCCAATTTTTCTATTCAACATTGGTTTTTCATCAAGAATGCTTGAAAGGAGGTAGTGGAGCCATGATGGTGGAGTAGGAGCAGGTACCTGGCTGAGCTCTGCCCCAAACCCCTTAAATACTTTTAAAAATGACTAAACAAATTCTAGAGAGTCAGAAGCCACAAAAGAACAGAGTGAAACAGATTTCAAGCCCAAGACAATCTGGAAGGCCAGCATGAAGGGTCTATTGTACCAGCTCAGGGCTGCTCCAGCAGAGATGGACCTGGAACAGGACTCAGGGTGCTTAATCACTGGCAGCTGTAGTAGTTTTCAGACTTCTCAACCCACAAACACCAAAGGCAGTTTCAAAAGTCAGTGGAAAGCTCTCTTACCTTGGTGAGAAACGAATTTGTTCCAGACCCAGTCCATTCTTAAGGCAGCAGAAGCCACTGCTATAGTCAGGGCTGCTTCTCAAGCTCTCAGTGTACAGATAGTGAAGGAATCAAGCATTTGATCTCGGTTACAGTCCCGGGTGACAGTCCTGGGGTAAGGAAGAGTACAGGCATGGCAGAGCTGGTGGAGGCTATGGAGAGAGAATCCTACTTGCAGTTCCAGGGCATAAAAGGGTGACTGTGGTTGTTTATAGCCCAGAGTATAGACCAGGAGAGGAGGAAATACTTCTCCTTTGATCATACCATTTTGAAAGAACTGAGAATTTATAGGTCCCTAGAGATATCTTGGAAAATAACTGCACAAATCCCTGAAACTTGGGGCAGTATACCCTCCACTTAAAAAAGTGCTCAAAAGTCAAGTAACTGGATGAGAAAATGATGAAAAAGGGGAAAAATAAGACTACACAAGGTTAATTTCTTGGTGAAAAGTTATATTCTTAGAACAAGGAAGATCAAAGCATACAATGAGAGGAAGATCAAGGCATACAACTGGAAGAAGACTGCATGGTCAAGGTTCCTACATACAAAGCATCCAAGAAAAATAGGAAATGATTTCAGATCACAGAAAAGGTCAAAAACGATTTTCAAATCAAGTAAGGGAAGTAGAGGAAAAATTGGGAAGATAAATGTGAGTGATGCAAGAAAATCATGAAAAACAAGTCAAAAGCTTGCTAAAGGAGATACAAAAAATCCTGAAGAAAATGATACTTTTAAAAATAGGCTTAACTCAAATGACAAAAGGGGTCCAGAAAGTCAATGAAAAAAAAAATGGCTTAAAAGCAGAATTGATCAAATGGAAAAGGAGTTACAAAAACTCACTGAAGGAAATAATTCCTCTAAATTTAGAATGGAGCAAATGGAAGCTAATGACTTTGTGAGACATCAAGAAATTGTAAAACAAAAAGAAAAGAATGAGAAAATAGAAGATAATATGAAATTTCTCTTTGGAAAATTAACTGACCTGGAAATTAAATCCAGGAGAGATGACTTTTGAAATATTGGTCTACCTGAAAACCATGATCAAAAAAGAACCTAGATATAATCTTTCAATATATTATCAAGGAAAACTGCCCTGATATTCTAAAACCCAAGGGTAAAATAAAAATGGAAAAAATCCGCTGTGCACCTCCTGAAAGAGATCCCAAAAGAAAAACTTCTAGGAATATTTTAGCCAAATTCCACAGTTCCTGGGTCAAGGAGAAAATATTATATGTAGCCAGAAAGAAATAATTGAAGTATTGTGGAAACATAATTAGGATAACACAGGATTTAGCAGCTTCTACTCTATGGGATCTGAGTGCTTGGAATATGGTATTCCAGAAGTCAAAGGAAGTAGAATTAAAACCTAGAATCACCTCCCCAGTAAAACTGAGTATAATAATTCAGGGGAAAAAAAGGTATTCAGTGAAATAGAGGACTTTCAAGCACTCATGTTGTAAAGACCAGAGCTGAATAAACAATTTGATTTACATGTATGTATGTGCACATTACTTATGTGTAGGCATATATATGTGTGTGTATGTATGTTTGTGTGTGAAGAGAGTTTGTGTATGTACATATATGTATACATACATATATGTATATATATACATATATGCATACATATGTGTGTATATATCCATACATACAGAGAAGGATAGAGAGAGAATGCACAAGGTGAGCTGAATATGAAGTAGGATGCATAAAAAATAAAATCAAATGTTGAGAGGAATGTACTGGGAGAAACAGAAAGGGACTAGTAGAATGTAGTAAACCATCTCACATAAAAGAGGCAAAAAAAAAAAAGCTTTTATAATGGAGAAGAAGAGGGGGAAGGTGAGAAAGAATAAGTGAGCCTACTCTCACAGGATTTGGTTTAAGGACAGAATAACACACAATCAATTGGATATGGAAATTTATCTTCCCCTTCAGCAAGGCAAGGGAGAAGTAGATAGAAGAATAGAAGATAGAAGATAGGAGAATAATAGAAGGGACAGTAGATTAGGGGAAGGGATAACTGGAAGCAAACACTATTGTAGGGATACAGGTCAAGGTAGAGAATGGAATAAATGGAAGATGGGACAGGACAGAGGGAAATGTGGTTAGTCTCTCACAACATGACTGATATGGAAATGTTTTGCATGGCTACATATGTTTGACTCATATTGAATTGCTTGCTTTCTCAATGAGAGTGGGTGGGAAGAAAGGGAGGGATTGTGAAAATCAAAACTTTAAAAATGATTGTTAAAACTGTTTTTGCATGCAACTGGGAAATAAATCATACAAGCAGTGGGGTGTAGAAATATATCTTGCCAGACAGGAAAATAGAGGGGAAGGAGATGTGAGAAGTGGAGATGGAATGGAGGGCAGATTGAGCAAAGCAGTGGTTTGGGTGTATATGCAAGTTGCATATTATAATAATAGCAAATGGGAGAAACCACGAGAAAAAAAAATAGCAAAATAGAAGACAGTTTGCTTCACTTTGCTTTCCAACTCTATAATTATTTCTCTTGATGCAGACAACATTTTACATCATGAGTCCTTACAAATGTTTTAGGTCCTTGCATTTCCGAGAAGAGCTAAATGCATCAAAATCAGTCCTTGTGCACTGAGGTTGTTACTGTGTTTAATGTTCTCCTGGTTCTGCTCGCTTCCCTCAGTATCAGTTCATATAAGTCTTTCCAGGTTTTTCTGAAGTCTGCCTGTTCATCAATTCTTATTCCACAATACTATTCATTCCATTCATATACAAAAACGTGTTCAGTTCTTCTCCAATTGATGGGCATTCCCTCAATTTCCAGTTCTTGGACATCACAAAAAGAGCTGCTATAAATGTTTTTTTTACATGTAGTTCTTCAGTATGTTTTTGTATCTCCTTTACCAAGTTGTGACTCATTTTTTCTTAATTTTCTTGCATCACTCTCATTTCTCTTCCCAATTTTTCCTCTAATTATCTTACTTGATTTTCAGCCTCCCTTTGTGCTCTTCCATGATCTGAGACTCATTCAAATTTTTCTTGGAGGCTTTGTATATAGGAGTTTTGACTTTGTTAACTTTTTCTGAATGTGTGTTTTGATCTTCCTTGTCACCATAATAACTTTCTATAATCAGTTTTTTTTTCTATTGTTTGCTCATTTTCCCAGCCTATTGTTTCACTTTTAAGTCTTTTTTAAGTAAGGCTCTGCTTCCAGAGTGGAGGAGACAGTTTCTCAAGCTTCAGGGATTTGGTATAGCTGTTTCCAGAGATAATTCTAAGGTCCTTTAAGTTTTCAGTTCTTCCAAGGTCTTATAATCTAAGCAGAGGTGTTTACTATTTTCTTGGCCTGTGCTCTGCTCTATGAGAGACCACAAGCACTCTTTTCTCCCGTGAAACTCTGAGTAGGGTACCCCCTCTCATGTGCCCCCATGTTCTACTATGCTAGTCCCCTTCCTTGCCCTGGGGTTGCCACCCAGGACTGAGACCAACATCCCAATATGGGCAAAGGAACAGAGCCATATTCCAGTGCTAGGAAAATATTTGTAGTCTCCTTCTGACCAGTTATTTGACCCTCTCACCATCTATGGGCTGGAAGTTCAGAAAGCCACTACTATTGCTGATTCGGGAACTCCCAAGTCCTTCTCCTAATTTGCTGGGACCAGGAGTGTGCTGGCACAGCCTGTGCTGGACTGTACCCATCACCATGTGAAAAACCTTTTCTGTTGACTTAAATTTTCTGTGGTATCTGTTGCCTGAGAGATCTGAAAACTGCCCCTGCTGCCATTGATTCAGTCGAGCAGAGGCCTGCTCCAGGTTTAGTGGGATCTGGTCTACCCTGGCACAGCCTGTGGTGGACTGTACTGCTGTCTCACACTGGTGTAACAGACCTTTCCTGCTGAACTTCTAAGTTGTCTTGGGCTAGAAACTTATTTCACTCCATCTTTTTGTGGTGTGTGCTGCTCTAGAATTTATGTAGATTGATTTTTAGAAGTATTTGAAGGGGTTTGGGGGAGAGTTCAAATGAGTTCCTGCCTTTGCTCAGATATCTTGGCTCCACCTTTCATGAAATTTCAAAGTAACTGTTAACTTTTTCAAACTTAGAGCATTTCTTTTATAGAGATTTTTAAATGTGGCCTGAATTTACATTTGTATTGAAAATGTGGAAACATATATGACAGAGAATCTTGTATTTTAAGATACAGTGGACATGACTGAAAAGAAAAAATGTCAAAATTTAAATGCAATATTCTCTAAATATATTTCTTATACAAATTTAATTACTTATAATTTAGTGGGAATATATATGGCTTTAGATTCACCTACCTGATATACCATGACATTGCTTCATTTGACAGTAAATTATTCTTGTTTTCAACTCAAAATACATTATATTAAGGACCTTGACATAATGCCCTCAATATGCTGTCAATAAAGCCACACACTACTATCAAAAACAATTCAAAATTATTTAATATTCTGCCCTAATTCCACCTATCATGGGTACAGTCTAGATCACTTTCAGTACAGTAAAACTGCATAGAAACTAAAGACTGATATTTTGACAATGTTTTCATTTGATTGTGCTAAAAGCAACAAGATTCTAGAGATGAGGTGGAACAGGAAATTACTTGAAAAAAATGAATCAAAACAATTTGAACGATAAAACATTTTTTTCTTTGGGCTGATATATTTTGGTGTGCATCCTATCTCATTAAAAGTTATAACAAAGTTCTAGAATTGCATATCTCCATTTTATTAGGACATGTTTAATTAAAATTTTAGCTAATTATAATTGGCTTCATATAGCACCTCTTGAGTTGCATCACAGAATCATAATTTTCAAAATCTTAAAAATGTTACAGGTTTCAGATGTAACCATTTCTAACAGTACCCATTGCCCTGGTGGCGCCCCAATGGGCCAATATGAAAGTTAATCTACATTATTCATGACATCTTTTCAGAAGTCTATAATATCTCTCACCTCTTCCTCTGTTCCATTTTGATAAAAATAAATGGGTCAGTATCAACCTGGAAGAAGCTCTCTGTTTCAGTCCAATATGCTTTTCCACTCTCTCTACTGCATTTATGACTTTTTACCAGTAATTCAGAATATTTATTCAATATGTTGATGATCCAACCCTGAAAATCATATAAAGAATATATAAATATGCATCCATATTTTTATCACTATTTAAATCTCTCTGTCTCTAATCTAGCTCTTCTTTCTTTCTCATATGCATCTCCTACACATATGTGTGTATTAAATATATGTACATGTATAAAATGTATATGCATGTATATATACACACAGAGACACAAAGACACACACATATGCTATCTATGAAGTTAACTTAGATATTATTTAATTTAGACTAATTTAGCCTTGGTTGTTTTAGATAAAAGTATTTCAGTCTCCTCATCCTATGATGTTTAGGTTTTGCCATGGTGAGCAAATGAGAAATTTCTTATAATTCTATACAATGTAATATAATCTTATTTCATAATCCTATTAAATTATATGTCCTATTTATTATCTATCAGTGCCCAGTGTGTAATTAACCTATATATACTGGCCCAACTCATTGGGTTGCCTACCCAATTTCATGTCATCAATATATCTTCTTTTCTTAAACTTTCCCCCATCTGAATAGTTTAAACAACATTTTAAGTGTTGATGAGGTGAAAAGATTGAGAACCTTTTCATTTGAATTCTTAATCCAATGTTCACTACTCACTTATAGGCTTTACTCATTTATTCTGTTGACTAGACCTGAATCTTCTTAACTTTGGCTTAACATGATGGCCAAAGTTTACTCTGTGCCTTTTGGGAAGCAAATTATCCTCACTGGCTTCCATTTAATACTTAGAATGGCAAATTAGTTACAAAAAAAAAAAAACAACAAATATAAATAAGGAAGATTAACTTGCTTTATTCTGGTCATACAGTGGCAGTCTTCTCTGATAATCCTGAATGCATCCAAATGCTCATGGTACTTGGAAAACTGCACTGTATTAGCATATGATTGTCGTGTTACACTTGCTCCTTTATTTTCAATAAACCTATTAAGAGATTATCTTAGAGTTATCATGATTTGCTATAATTACTAAAAGTTATCCTTTCTATATCTCCATAACAATAAAGATGATTATGATAATGACATATTAATAATGTTGCTGTTCAGTTCTATTTCAGTTGTATCCAACTCTGTGACTCCATTTGGAGTTTTCTTGGAAAAGAAACTGGAGTGCTTTGTCATTTCCTTCTCCAGCTCATTTTACAGATGAAGAAACTCAGGCAAACATATTGAGTGACTTGCCCAGGGTCACAGAGTTAGTAAATGCCTGAGGCCAGATTTGAACTGTGTAAGATGAGTCTTTCTGACTACAGGCCAGCACTTTATCCAGTGTGCCATCTAGCTGCCAAAAATAAAAAGGAGAATAGTATTTATATAGTTTTTTTGAGATTTGCAAAATGTTTTGTATATGTTATCTCATTTAGTATTTATAACAACCTTAGATTTTTATTATACCCATTTTACAGATAACAAAACTTAGATTCAGAGAAATTAAATGACGTATCCATGTTCACATAGCTAATATGCTTCTGAGACAGGTTGTAAACTCAAATTTTCCCACCTCAAATCAAACACTCTATCACTATTCCCTTAGATGCCTCCTGTACTTAGATATGCATGTTTCTAATAAACTTAATAGGTACAGAGTATGAGAAAACAATCAACCATGCTTAAAACCATGCTTAATACTACAGTATACACTATCAGTTTTACAATAGAAATACAAGAGTGTAGTCTTTACCCTCAAGCTGCTTACAATCTAAGGAGAAATCATTTTTAAAAAGACAGGATAGCATGTCCTCTAATGTACAATTAGGCAGTACTGATAATATGATATATGAAGTGATAAAGACATAGAGATAGACATGAAAAATCATATATTTATATGAATTCCATGTTTCCAGTCCTCCAAGTCTTGAAGACAACATCAATGGTCAGCAAAGTGATGGAAAACCTCAAAATTTATGATCAGGAATGGAAAACTCTTCCAGTCCTTACCACTGGCTTAAATGTCCCTGCTCAGCTCATAAAGAAAATCCATTAAGTTATGATAGCTGTCTGGTGTTTTCTGCAAAATGAGAGTGTGACCTCAGTTGATATCATAAAAAAGTACTCCTATAATTTCAATTACCTGTACACCCTTGCAACCAGTATCCTTGGAGGCCAAGGATTAAAAGGGCATGAAAACAGCAGTGCTCACTTGCCCTGAAACCTGCCTCCTACAGCTGGTCTGAGGTTTTTAATGGTGTGATATGTAACTGGGAACCTGATGCTTGTACTACTCCCTGTATGGTAATAAACATTAACCTGATCTGTATCCTATCGTCATTTTGTATTTAAATTTCTCTTTGAATATCCACAGCCCAGCTTGATTAATAAAATGAAATGGAAGTCTTAGACATAATCACTAGGAACAGAGTATTTTAGAACTTCCCAAGACAAATGTGAGTTCTCCTGATAATTAATTTGATATCTTTTGCTACACAATAGTTTTTGGATATTTCAATTTTTCAGATTTTATTTTTCATTGGAAGATAAATTCCTTGAGGGCAAAGACTGTGTCTTAGCTCATGATTGAAGCCCAATAACCTAGAAATAGGCCTTGTACACAGGTAAAATATAATATACATATATATAAATATATATATACACATATATATGTTTGTGTGTATATGTATAGGTGTATGTGTGTATATGTATACATTTGTGTGCTTACACACATACATATATGTGCAGTTACATGCATTACATATACCTACTTTTATGTGTCTGCATGCATATATATGGATTGATTGAGTTATTTGTTACACTGAATTAATTTCAGAATACTTGAGTTTGAGTATCCTTCAGTATAATTATATGGATTGTACAAGGGGGTGGTCATATTAATGGAATGAAAATTGATATTTAATGATTATTTTGGAGTGAATTATATAGAATCCTTAGAAAAGACAGGTTCCTCTGAGATTAGTTCTTAGTTTTTTGGGGGTTTTGGTTTTATTTATAGCATCTGATTCAACAGTGCATTAAGTACAGTTTAGTTGCCAGTGATTCCAAAATCATTACATGAATGATGTTACTCATCTGACTGCCCGCTATGTCCAGGAGAGCCTACTCCCTAATACCTTCCCAAGGACACTCATCAATATACATCAAACTTAAGATGTGATTATGCTCTAGAAATCAGTAATAAAAAGGCCTTGCGAATTCTTTCCCAAGTGCAAAAGTGAAAAAATCTGAAATATCTAATCGTGTTACAAAGAAAATGTTCAAAGTTTCTAGGCTTTCTTTTGTCCCCTACTGTGTCTTGGTAAACCTTTTTAACACAACAAATTACCATGTCTTTGGTTAAACTCTACACAGCAGAAAACAGATTACTATTCATAAAACAACTCAGGGTCTGACAGAACATTATTTGTAATGACCAAGAAGAGCAAAAGGACATATAGTTTATAATACATAAAACTAATTCTGCTAGTTAAATTACCCAGTTAATTAGGTCTCCAATGAAAAAGTGTGTAAACTTATCCATTTTTAACTTCAGAAGTTATTTCCGGCATTCATGACTGCTATTACAATACAATCAACATATACATACCAAAAATCATTAAAATGGTTAAACACAGAAAAAATTAAGCAATTAATCAGAGATCCCTAAAGAATGCCTCTACACAAGCACAATGTAATGTGTACTCTAATATAAAGATCTAATAATACTAATATATTTGAGAAATAAATATACTGCTTTACATTAATAATAGGCATAGAGTTCTTCAAACTGTAATTTGTCAAATATTGCCCATATTAATCATAAACTTTTCATATGAAGAAATGGTATTTACAAACAACACATGATAAAATTCCTTGAAGACAAAATCAGCAACTTCACATTAAATGTGTGGGAACAGAGATACTAAAATAATTTCAATTTTGGATATCAAAATTTTTCTTTTAGAAAATCTTGGAATAGATGAAATATCTTTGGCAAGGCAATACAAATAAAAGCAATAATACTCGCTGTGCCAGAAATTATGTTAAGTACTTTTATATGATAGTCTCTAAGCTTCTTCCATAGGTTTTTATAATTATCCATTTTAGTGTTTGAAGAACTCTCCATCCTCAACACACATCTTCATGTACGTTTGAAATAACAACTCAATTTGCCTATGAGAAGAATGACAAGAGAGACTTTTACCTTTTTCATAACTCAGATGCTTCAATATATGTGGTTGCATAGAAACATAACAGGAAAATAGGTGAAGAGTGAGGTAAGAGTAGACAGGCAAATCTTAATCTCTTGTCTACTTTACAATTCACAAAGTTCTCCTCCCCTGATAGAGACAACTAAATGGATTGGATAGTGTTAATATTAAGATAATTTATTAATAATAATCTTAATCCATAATAATTTGTGACCTTATCTAGCATTTTAAAAATGCAATCAGGTTGGATTATTTAAAAATCAACCAAATAAACTAAATTTTGTTGATTCAGTAATGATATATGTTTAGGTATAGCCACTATGTAGGGCTAAGTATTTCTCATTCTGACTACTGATTTGAAAGTTAATATTATGGCTGTTTTATATAACTATATGCATACCTCCCTTTCATGTTTAAACAAGATATGCATATATTTAATCAATTTTAAAAGTCCCTTGAGTTCAGTAACTGTTTGACTTTTTTGTCATTTTCCTTCAGTGTCTAGAGCAATAGTTTACTCATATTTGACAGAATCATTCATATCTTCATTTATTGCATTCCTTCCACAAATGCAGAAAATAATCAGTTTATTCCTGTAGATCCTATGAAACTATTGCCCATCATTGACAGGCTGGGAGGCTTTGCTGCCTCCTCCTGACATTGAAAAGATAGCAGAAGAACAAATGGAGCATTAACGCTTGTTTTCCATTCTCTCTACCTGGAAAGTTCAAGTTTATTTTTCACTCATACGTTTTCTTGATGATTTACTTTATTCAGTTATGCTTCAGTGTTTGCTATTTGTTATAGGTTGTAGCCCACTCACACGCTGCAGCTTTCACTGCCTTTTGTGTGATACACTTGTTTAATTCTTTGAAGGCTTTGCTGTTCCAGGTTCTCAGTCAGAGAGGAATGCCCGTAGACTATCAATAGTGCAAATGGACATTTGTTTCTGGAAGAAGATTGAGGTCACTAAAGAAGCTTTGCTTTTAATTGTAATGAATCTGCCCTTCTGTCTGCCTTTTTTTAAAGTTCTGTATACACCTTGTTATTTGTATATTTTTACTCTCAGTATCACATATGTGGGGCAGCTATGTAATACAGTGGATAGAGTGTCAGACCCAAAGTCAGGAAGACTCATCTTCTTGAGTTCAAATCTGGTCTCAGACATGTAGTAGTGATGTGACCCTGAGCAAGTCACTTACTCTTATTTGACTGATTTTCCCCATGTGCAAAATAACCCAGAGAAGGAAATGACAGTACTTTTGCCAAGAAAGCCTCAAATGGGAATACAAAGAGTCCAACATGACTGAAATGACAAAATAATAACCAAATTATATACACTTCTATGTATTTATTTATATTAACATATCACAGGATATAATCTGGGTAAAAGGCATTTTATATGCATTTAGTGCTTCCTCCATGGATGGTTTAAAAGCAATTGTGGTGACAGGACTCTCTCAGACAGGCCCTGCATTGTGTCAGGACTGAACAAAATCATCATTGGGTCATCTATAAGCAAGAGTAAATTCAATCCCTTTCCTACTTGAACTCAGTGATAGGTCTCCTCTAGGACAGTGGTCCACCCTAAGAAACATGTCTTCCTGTTTAATTCATCAGCTGATATTTGTAATCAGAAGACTGTTGAAAAAGAATATCTCTTTTATTTTATGAATCAAATAATTTTGATGTGTAGATATGTGGACATATTATGGGAGACAAGCCTTTTAAAATAGTGGTTTTGTTCCACTATGAATGTGGAACAAAATGAAATGTGTGTATGTGTGTAAATGCGCATGCATGCATAACAACATGGAGAAAATATCAGCATAAGTATAAACTATATATATTCTATATAAATATATGCATTCAATAATAAAGTCTTATTCTTTTTACCTCTGGATCATTGTAAAAT
Source organism: Notamacropus eugenii (assembly GCF_028372415.1). Taxonomy (NCBI): domain Eukaryota; kingdom Metazoa; phylum Chordata; class Mammalia; order Diprotodontia; family Macropodidae; genus Notamacropus; species Notamacropus eugenii. The sequence goes on along the minus strand of NC_092877.1, from coordinate 87,029,737 downwards.
GGCAAAGATGTTATTTACCAGGAAATCTCATTTGTAAGTGCCCCCCTCTCCTTTCCTTATTAATATTTTTATCAAAGATTTCTTGGATGCTTGAGTAGATGATTCTTATTTTATTTCCATCAAAAAGTTTACCTCACCATCAGAAATTAGTTCAGTAATTGACATTCTTTCACTCACTTTTTTCAGAGTTAATCAGTTATGATTTTTTTTTTCTTATACCTTTGGCATCCTCCCCTATTTCACGTCTTGGGAAATGATCCCTTCTTTTCCTCATAATTATCTTGAATCTAGAATAAATTATATCTATACGGACTTGACCCAATATGCCTACTTTTCCTAACTTTGTTTCTTTTTACTTTGCTTTGTTTTGTTTTTAGTGATATTTTCTTGTTATCTTGAGTTGTATACAGGCCAATGTTAATAGAGACCAAACATAGTATCTTTCATGGTGTGAAAAAGTTTATCAACTTTTTGCAGACCATTCACCCCCTTCATTTTTCTTCTGTTTGTTGGCCCTTTACATTTTTATCTTCAAATATTCATGCAATGAATTGCTTAGTTAAGTCTCTCATCCAGTTTCTTTAATTTGCTTTTACCTACCTCTAATTATCTGTTTACTATGTGATAGCACTCAAGAATCTTCACTACCATTTTGAATATTTTTAATGAGTTTTTATTTTCAACTGTTGTTGCCCTTGGCTATCATATGTCTAGGTTACAAAGAAGCCAAAGTGTTTCTTGGAATTTTTAGTCATCTTGGAAATGAATAGATTTAAATTAAATTCAAGCATTACATTATTATAAATTGATCTTTCATCCAAACACATTTTATTTTCAAAATAAGTCAGGGCTAAGTTTTTCCATTTGCTTACCAGATCTAATTTCATTTTTATTCTTTGTTGCTCCTAGTTATTTTTTCTCTTTACTAATTTTCATCTTTGTTATAGCAAGTTAGTGGAGCAGCCTTGTCCTGGATTAGGAATGATTTCCACATGTATAATGCATTATTTCTTATCACTTAATAGGATCAATTTAACTTTTTTTTCCTACATTTGCTGTTCTTGACACCTAACTAACCTTCCCTCAAAGAAATTATTCTTAATACATAGGTGCAATAATGTGTGTGTGTGTTCATCCTTCATTGCCAAAGAAGACCATGCCATCAGAGAAATGATGATTTAACTTGCACTTGACTTTATTTTGAGTGAGGGAGAGCTGTGCAGGTCACCAGCCTCACTTCTTCTCCAGAGCCATCTGAATCCAATGACCAGATATTCATCAGGATGACTGGAGATGACCCAGGATGAGGCAATTGAAGTTAAGTGACTTGCCCAAGGTCACACAGCTAGTGAGTGTCAAGTGTCTGAGGTGACATTTGAATTCAAGCCCTCCTGACCCCTCCACTGGTGCTCTATCCACTATAACACCTACCTACCCCAAAGTGTGATAATATATATGAGAGAGAAATGAACATAACCAACACAATGTTGTATGCAGAAGCAGCAATACAGTTTAAAGAACAACTTTGAGTGAAAGAGTCATTTTGATTACTATACATACTCAAATTAACTACAAATGGCATGTGAAGGAAGACACTATCTACATCGAGAGAAAGAACTAATTCATAGACTTATGTATAGAATGATTTTACACATATGTACAGGTACATGCATGTTGGGACTGGAAGCTCAATTCCGTGTGGACAGTCTCGGGCAGGTAAAAGTGGGACTTCTAAATCTTAGAGTCTTACGAGGCCCTCCATGAACAGCGGGGGTTCGAGAAGGTCAGACCGAGCTAGCTTGGCTAGCTCGGGTATTTCCGCCTCTCCCCCGGAGATGCCTGATGGGTGGAGTCTCCCTGCCCTCGAGGTCGTCCCGGATTGGAGCACACCTAGTTACCTAACAGCACGGTATTGAGATGCAAACTGTGTGGCTGAAGATTAAGTAGGATTGAGGAAGCCTAAAAGCTCTCTTAGCACGTGTGGAGCTAAAGAGAAAAGTAGGGCTCCGCTTCTTTTCTTTTCTCTCTCCCCTCCCCCTCTCTCCCCGCTTGTACTTCTACTTCCATTCCCTTAAGCTTAGCCTTCTTAGGAAATCTCCCCCTCTCTCCCCGCTTGTACTTCTACTTCCATTCCCTTAAGCTTAGCCTTCTTAGGAAATCTCCCCCTCTTCGTCCTAAGAAAGAAGACCCCCTGCACTTGTAACCGAAACCCTGTAATAAAGCTCAACCCCTGTTTGACTCTGGAACGTCCTTTCTCTCATACGTGCATCCGGCGTGGCCAGCCGAAGACCTGGACAGGTAAGAAAGACTCGGGTAGCCCAATACAGGCCTCTAGGCTTGGCACATGCAGACCATTCACTCCCTTAATTTTTATCTTCAAATATTCATGCAATGAATTGCTTAGTTGAGTCTCTCATCCAATTTCTTTAATTTGCTTTTGTCTACCTCTAATTATCTAATTATGCATGTACGTGTACATGTATATACATGCTTACACACATACATATCTGTTCCTAATGATAGCCATCTCTAGGGCAGGGGGGAGAGGAATAAGAGGAAAATGTATGTGATACATTAACTATATATTTAAAATGTTGTAGTCACAGGTCCTTTGCTTTATGGAATATCATATTCTAGTTCCTGCAGTCTTTTAATGTAGGAGCTGTAAGGTCCTGTGTGATCCTGACTGTAGCTCCTTGATATTTGAATTGTTTCCTTCTAGCTACCTCCAATATTTTCTTTTTCACTTGACAGTTCTGGAATTTGGCCAGATATTTGTTGGTGTTTTTAGTTTGAGGTCCCTTTCAGGAGGTGAACAGCGGTTTCTTCTGATGACTATTTTGCCCCTCTGGGTCTAGGACTTCTGGGCCATTTTCCTTGATGATTGTATGATATTGTCCTGGCTATTTTTTTCATCATGGCTTTCTAGTAGACCCATAATCCTTACTTTATATATCCTGGATCTATTTTCCAGGTCAGTTGTTTTTCCAAGTAGATATTTTGCATTTCCTTTTGTGTTTTCATTATTTAGATTCTGTTTGACTGATTCTTCATGTCTCATAGATTCATTAGCTTCTACTTGCCTGATTCTAATTTTTGTCAAATTGTTTTCTTCAGTTAACTTTTGCATCTCCTTTTCCATCTGTTCAATTGTACCTTTTAAGGAGTTATTTCCTCCAGTTAGGTTTGGTACTTCCTTTTGCATTTGCCCAATTGTCCTTTTAAATTCTGTGATTTTATTTTTCATATTTTTAAAGTCATTGGTCAGTTTTTCTTCTTTTTATCTAATATGACTTTTAAAATTCTTCCTGAGCTCTTCCTAGCAGGCTTTTTGTGCTTCAAACCTGTTCATATTCCCTTCTGAAGTTTCAGATGGGAGTACAGTCTCAATGCTGACACCTTTGGTGTTTGTATTTTGGTCCTTATCCCCATAGAAACTTTCCAAGGTCTTTTCTTTTCTGCTTTGCATCTTACTCATGGTAATAACCCTTTCCCTGGCTTTTAAAGTAGATCTTTGTGTCTGGGGCACAGGCGGCTCTGTCCCATAGTTCTTGTGCCTAAAACTTAAAGTTTTGTGCGTTGTGGCCTCTGGTTCTTTCAGCTACATCTTACCTGGTGCTGGGCTGATTGGTATTGGAAAGCAGAGGCCAGGTGAGATCTTTTGCAGTTCTCCTGCAGTTACCCTGGAGTTAGCTCCTTAAGTGTGGGAGAGAGGTGGTCTGGCCACAGGAGGTCTCCTCTGCTGAAGTAGAGTATAATCAATCTCAGAAGTTGGTGATCCCTTCTGCTCTATTGTCTTCCTGATTCCCCTGTGGTCCTGAGGCATGCCTGGGGTCCTGGTGTTGGCACTTGATCGCTTCACTCCCCTGGGGCTCAGTATCTTCTCACGATTTGCTGAAATGAAGCTGTCTGAGATAGCTCTGATGCTGCACTGGTCCTTTTCAACCATAGGAAGAGGGATCCTCCTTAGTGATTTTCCTAGCCTCATGCTCTTCTGTTGCTCCCACTGTTTCAGGGTTTTTCCTGAGGAGATATTCTCTGGGCTCATCAAGGTCAACAAGGAGAAAGTGAAAGCAATTACCAATGACTCCACCACCTTGACTCCCAGAAGCAGAAATTCTATATATTTAAAAGGAGTAGCAAATTATGTATAATATAGTTGTAGTTTAATGGGCAATCATCTCATTTTTTATTATACTATATTATGGAATAAGTATACAAATATATTTTTATTATTATATTTTATTTCATAAATTAAAAACAAGCATTCTTGGTACAGTTTTATAATATTTAATCATACTTAATCATAATTCCTGAGTGAGATCTTCACAAATATTTATTTTCATCCTCACCGGTTTCTAGTATTACATAGAAATACTCATGCAATATCACAATGATTTAATTCAGAAGGTTACATAGGTGTCCTCATAAAATGTATCTGCTTCTTCATTCTCTGCAACTTTGAAGCAGCAAGGTGGAAAAATAGACCTGGGTCTGAAATCAGAAAGAGTTCAAAGTTAGTCACAGTTATTTCCTAACTCTGAGCAAGTCACATACAACCTTTCTCTACCTCAGTTTTTCAATTGTAAGTTTGGGATAATGATAGCACCCATTTTCAAAGTTGTTATGAGAATCAAATGAGACAATATGTGTAAAGCACTTAGCACAGTGCCTGGTACACAGTAGGTACTTAGTAAATACGTATTTCTTTCCTGCTGAACTTACCATTTACCTTCCTGCAACTGATAATGACAAAATTAGCAGAAATACCTTTCCCCCATTTCTGGCTTTATCTACAAGAAGAGTACCAAGATAGTTGCAACCCAGTTCCTCTTAAAGAATGTCAATTGATTAGTCATTGGAGATGGATGTTACATTCAGAGGATAAACAACTAAGTCAGAATTTATAAAACATTCCAAAGCTCCCTGGTTCATTATAACCTCAGTTTCCCTTTCTAAAGTTTTCTTTGAGCAGAATTAGTGTCTCAGGAAAAGGATTATTTGCAATTTTCTTTTTTTTTTGAATGGGTTCCCATGATCTAAGGATTTACATTTGCTTATGATAATGCTCTTCCTTATTAGCTGTTTTGATTTTCACAAAGGGAAAGCAAAGGAAAAAACATTTATAGAGTATCTACTATTTGCCAGTTACTCTGCTAATTACTTTTTGCAAATATTATCTCATTTCATCCTCAAAACAACCTTGAGAGGTAGGTGTATTTTTTACAGGTAAGGATAATGAGGCAAATAAACTTTAAGTGATTTCTCTGTGTTCACACAACTAAGAACTGTCTAAGATCAGATTTTAATTCAAGTTTTCCTAATATCAGGTCCAATCAGTGTGCCTCCAGATGACTCTAAACAGAAGGAAATCTGTTTCTGTATCCAGCTTGGTAGAATCTGCCTAACAAATATTAAGTGCTTAACACATTATTGAAATCATCTTCTTCTTCACTGAATTGGGTTGCGTTCCACCCTTAATTATGGTATAGTCATCCTTGATCTACCCTTCCCAGTATAAGAAAATTTTCAAAATCACCCCTTCTTCCACTCTTCCTAAAGTACATTGTCTAATCAAATTCAAGTGTGTGTTATACTTATATCTGAGCACATGTCCTCTTTAATAAATTTAACAAATTTTGAGATCATAATGAGAAACTTTCTTTTTCAAAAATTATTTTTTTCTCCCTTGGAACTACACATAACGAATAATAGATATTATGTGTATGTGCATATGTGTCTGTGTCTATGTCTGTCTGTCTTTGTGTGCATACATACTCACACATACATACACACATTCACATACTCATAAAGACACATATATATGTATACGTGTGTGTGTGTGTATATATGACAGAATCAAACACTGAAGTTGTAGCAGGATACAAATGTGCTTAAGTAACATGATGTTCAAAGTAAAAGTCGAGATTATATCACATGCTCTTCTTGTAAACTAAAATTAGAATGATGTCTGAAATCTTATACATTAGAGTTGTTTTCTTTGTTTTTTTTTTTAATTTAAATTCTAGCCTGACAGAATTTTTGGTAAACTTGCTATATCTGCAATTTTAGGTGAAAAATATTAATGTAACTGAAAATGAAACACATATTGTTTATTAATAAACCTACAAGTGCAGGCAATATTTGCATAAAATGATTTAAACTCAAGAACTGTCATCTAAATGATATTCTTAATAAGCAAATAGTTGAGAAAGTAATCCAGGAGCCATTATCAAAGTTGGATAAAATATTTTTAAAAAATGGTATAAAGATATTAACATCAGTCAATAAACACATATTGATATGCTCAAAGATGAAGTACTGAACTTATTTTCAGACATTAGTCATAAATATGTCTTTCTGTCTGCAGGAACAGGAGTGAGGAACCTGTGCCTTTCTAGCCACATGTGACTTCTATGTCCTCAAATGAAGCCCTTTGGGAGAATTCAAATTTCAATGAACAAATCCCCTTAATAAAAAAGGATTTGTTCTCTAAATCTCAGACTCAGTCAAAAGGCCACACCCGAGGACCTAGAAGGCCATGTATGGCCTCAAGGCTATAGGTTCCCCACCCCTAGATCAAACTTTTTATTTTTATTTTTTTCTTAAGGAAAAGGTACTTTCCATTGTGCCAAAGCTTTAGGGTAAACATTTTTGGGAAGAGCAGGCTGACACTCAATCTCCAAACAGGCAAGGGGATATAGATAGGAAAAAAAATATACTGATGACTTTGTTACCCTTCCTCTTGGGAATTCTAATGCCCTAACATTCCCAAGATGTCCTGCTAGCACAGATTTTTAGATCTGCTTTTCTGAAAGGAAAGCAATTTTGGGGAGTCAACAATCTTCTTAACTACATTCATCAACAGAGAAAATATAAGCAGAGAAATAAAGATCAACAGACATGGCTTATAACTGTCTGACCATAATCAATACATATGTCAGAAATCAACAGAGAGATACAACTGTCTGACCATTATACACATACATAGTTACCAGAGAGAAGCAACATGACAACCCTCATCAGAAATTAACAAAAGGTGTAGGTGTTCCAATAAAACAAGTCTCCCCTAATCAAGCTTCCCTTCATGGGCTCTACCTGAGGGCTATTATTGGGGTTGAAAGAGAGAAGATCTTTAACTTTGTTTAACCTTATAGAAGGTAATGAAGGTATAGGTAAATTTCTCCCAAGAGAAAACATTTTATCACTAAATTAAAGGGAGAGGAAACATAACAACAATAGATATCTCTTTTGGCATAGCCAGGCCCAGAACCACCTCCTGAAGTTTCAGAGAAAAATTTTATTAAGAAAGAAGTGCTAGTTGTCACCTAACATATAATTAGAGTGTTGTAGGATTTCATTTATTTGTTTAGGGGCAGCTAGGTAGTGAAGTATATTGAATGCTGGAACTTGAGTCAGGAAGGCTCATCTTCCTTAGTTCAAGTCTGGCCTCAGATCCTAGCTCTGTGTCCCCAAACAAGGTATTTAATCCCATTTACTTCTATTTCCTCATTTGTGAAATGATCTCTGAAACAGAATGGCAAATCACTCCAGTGGCTTTGCTAAGAAAATCCCAGATGAGGCCACAAAGAATTGGAAACTCCTGAAGCAACTAAACAACAAAAACTTATTTATTTAAAAGAAGTCCTGTGAACTAAAGATACAATATGGTCAAATGGATAGAGAACTACCTTTGGAACTGGAAAGAACTGGATTTCAGTCTAATTTATTATATAAATTGCCTGCCTGACTCCCAGAAAGTAACTCCTTTCAACACACTTTGTAAACTCCCCTAACATAGCAGGTATAAGTATCACAGCAGATACTAATCTGCAGCAGGAAAAAAAGCTTCCTCATTAGAAGTCTCCACTAAAACATTATCATATCATAGGTATATAATTAGTACTGAAAATTTACTTACATAAAGACACTGCAAATATATGACATACATAAAACAGTTTCCAACATATCGTAGTAATTTGTTAGATGCAAAATGGAAATATTTGATTTTGGATGAATAGTAATTTATTCCATTTACATTCTTTACTTACTTAACATTAAAAACAAAAAAAAAACCTTAGGTCAAGTTTGCTAAGGATGTGAAAAGAAATCTATCACTTTTGTTGGACAGCAGGGAATGGAAGCTTTGTAAAACATCTTTATTTTATCTCTGCAGATCAAGAATGAGGAGGTGTCTGAATAATTTTAACCAGATAGTACCTGAGGGAAGACTGAAGGAACAAAAGGATTCTCAAAGGTAAAGATAAAGAGAGTATGCATTCCAGGCATGTAACTGTTAAGTTAATGCCCAGGAAGCATTGAGATATTATGGATGAATGAGTGATTGAATGAATGAAAAAATTCTTACTATGTGCCAGGCACTAGGAATCTAACTTTGAAAGTAAGAGACCTTGCCCTCAAAGGTCTTTCATTCACATAGGAGGAATGGTGACATAGTCTGGAAAGCCTCTGAGGTTGTGAGTGGAGCCACAGCGCAGCAGATTGTCCAACTGTTTCAGGTAACATTGATAATGTTCATATAATTATTTCTCCTAAGAAAAGAAAGAAAGGTGGTAAACACAGGATGAAAAGGAGCCCACTTACCATTGTATACAATCTTGAATGGTCCAGGATAAAGTAGATGAGAAGAAAAGTAAGAAACAGAAGTCATATGGTCGAGTCACAATATTTTTGGAACTTTTCACCTAACTGTTACCGTATGTGAAATGTGAATTATAGCACTAACCTACCCTGGTTGTTGTGAGAATCAAGGGAGATAATTTATATAAAGTTTTATCAACCGAAAAGCATTAGATATAGACATGATGATGATGATGATGATGATGATGATGATGATGATGATGTCATCGTCGTTGTCGTCGTTGTCATCATCATCATCATCATGTGTAATAATAATAACAAACAGCAATAACTGATAAGGTCTAAACAAGCCAACATGACCACCAGAAGCTTGCCCTGCATATATTTTAAGTGACTCATAAAATCTGTTAGATGCACCTTGGGGGCAGTTGGGCCTTAGGTGTCTAAGACATGATCATTTTTCTGTTTCTGATATGCAGATGTTCTGTTTGTATCCTTAGGAAATTCCATTATCCCTCCATTTGAAAGTGGCTGTTCTTTTCTTACTTTCATAGTTTCCAATTTTAAATGTATCCACATTGTATCTTCATTATTGTTATTGAAATAGTCAATAAATGAGCTTACTTTTCTTGCTGCAAAGAATACTAGGTAATTTGCTTAATGATTTAATAGCAGAAATCAGCCAGACTGTTCTTCAATTTAAAATATAAAACAATAACAGCGGCAGTTCAATATGCAAAGATCCTACAATTCTGCATACTCAAAATGCATTTGCTTTGATGATTTATTTAATGCTTCAGAGGCATTTCATTAAATACTTCAGCTCTTTCTAACTTCTATTGTGCATGGTTTGGCTGTTTAGCAATTTTAAAATGTTTTCTACTCCATAAAGTTTTGTACCTAAGGATTAGCTATTTATTAGTTTAACAGTGATCCCTTGATTTTTCAACTCTTTATTTTATTTCATTCCATAAGAAAAGGTCAATAAATTTTGGTATACTGTAACATGAAGACAAAAATGATATGCTCTACTTACTTCTTAGTAATGAAAATTTACCTAATTTTAATGTTCTCTTTACATAATGTTAACATCGTCAATGGTAGCCCTGCAAAGGAAAAAGGAAACTATTTTGGAAGGTGAACCAGGAAGCCTAAGTAAAGTAGGAAGGGGGAAGCAGATTACCACAGATTCAGTGGAATTTGGATTTCATTTTATATGAAAAAAGGAGGAGTCTTAGACTCTTATATAGCTATGCTCCACAGACATAAAACTCTCTTATATTATATATTCACATAGAATGACAATGGTACACAGATAACTTGGGTTAGGGAAAAGTCAGCCTCTTTATGCAATCCTTCTATTCTAGAAGCAGGTACTGCTCTATTTTCAACTGCAACTTCTAAGGCATTGCTTCCCCTCTAGTGGTTGTTTACAACAGCAAAAATAGTACATCTCTCCCTCCTAGTGGATCTTATTTCTCATCCTATTACTGAAATGTTCCACAATTTAGATAATATTGTCCTTATTACTACCCTTTGCACATTTAAATTTATTCCCTCTCAGCCCTAATTATAAGAATCTGGGGGTATACTGAGGAAAGAACAGTTATTAAGTAGGTCAGGTCAACTAGAGTATAAAGGGCAACAAAGAGTATAATTTGAGATAAAGCTGTAAGACTAGGTTGTAGCCAGACCACAGAGGGCCTTGAATGCCAAATATGGAAATTATATTATATTTACTAAACAAATGTGAACACAGATTGGTAATTAAGAAAAGCAAAGATGTGATCAGTGATAAATTCAGATTGTGCATGTAGTGATAAAAAAAAAAATAAGGTAATTCAGTAAGCTAGATAGAGGTTTCCACTCTGTAACCTCTTTAATACCGGCCAACTGTACCAAAGTCCATGATCTAAAGTCACACCCATGGGTTCTTGAATTATGCTGATTTCTGGCCTTCTGTGACACTGGTGCAGTACTATTTTCATTCACAAGGGATCAAGGACCCAGAAGTAAAGCATTGCTTGAAATTTCAAGGAAGCAGAGGCTCTAAGAAGTGGTATTGCCTGTAGTTCCAAAGGAACTAGGGAATTGAAGAGCAGTATTACTTTCAGTCCAAAGGAGTATGAGGAGCAGTATTGATTGCAATACCAAAAAATCATAGTCTTCCCTGAGTAAGGACTGGAGTGAGGCCAGGAGAGCAGTGATGACAGTGCTACCTAGATCATTACCACCTTGGCAGCACTGAAAAATCCCAAGCCCCGAGAATGATGTTTGAAAAAATCAATGCAAAAAAGACCAAAGCTTGAGATAGTCCTTCTTCATCATCACCCCCCACACACACCAGGAATACAGGATATTTTTAACATGAATTCAAAGTCAAGAAACATACTTGGGAAAAAAAGAGCAAATAACAGCAAAAAATGAAGGGCCATAAAAATCTGCTACAGTGATGGAGAAGAACTGATACAAATTCAGAAAAAAGACAATGAAATAAAAAATAGCTATAAGTAAAGCCTCAAAGTGGGGCAGGATGTGAATTAGACACAAGCACAAAGAATTCCTGGAAGAACAAAAAAATAATTTTCAAAATCATATTAAGAATTGCAGAAAAAGACATAGGTAAAGAAATGAAATCAAGAGAAGAAAATTATGAAAAGATAATATCTTGGTAAAATAGGCATAAAATAACAACTCAAAAAACACAATTGATGCAGTGGAAAAAAGAGGTAAAAACTTCACTGGTAAAATTAACTCCTCAAAAAGAAGAATTGGTCATAGGGGAAAGATAGAAAAGCTTACTGAAGAAAATACTTCCTTAAACATTAGAATTTGGCAAGTAGAAGCTAATGGATCCAAGAAACATCAAGAAACTGTCAAGTAAAATCAAAAGAATGAAAAAATACAAGAAAATATGAATTATCATATAGGAAAAAAGGACTGGACTGGAAAACAGATGAAAGAGATAAGATTATCTAAAAGCCATGATCAAAGAAAGAGCCTGGATATCATATTTCAATTATTTATAAAGGAAAACGGCCTTGATATCCTAGGAACAAAGGATGAAATCGAAAGTGAAAGAATCCACTGAGATCCCAAAATAAAAACTCCCAGAAATATTAAAGCCAAATTCCAGAGTTCTCAGACCAGTGGGTAAAGATTTCAAGCAGTCAGACAGAAACCATTCAAATATCATGGACCAGCAGTTAGGATCACACAGGCTTTAGCAGCTACCAAGTTAAAGAAGTAGAGGACACATAATATGATATTCTGAAGGTAAAAAGAGCTAGGATTACAACTGAGAATGATCTAAGCAGCAAAACAGTACTAATGGCTCAAGAGATATAAAAAAAGACACTTAAAGAAAAAAAAAACTTTGAAGATTTCTAAAGAAAAGACCAGAGTTGAGTCTCAAGTACAAAACTCAAGAGAAGGATGAAAAGGTAAACATAAACTAGTAATCATAGAGACCTCATTAAGGTTAAACTGTTTAAATTTCCATATGGGGAGATGATATATGCAAATTCTGAGAATTATTAGGGTAGTTAGAAGGACTATACACAGAAGGTGAGGAAGTAAGTTGATTACAGCTATTTTGCTTGTTCTTTTGCTTTGAATTTCGTTGTTGTTATTATTGCCTCCTGTAAAATACTGTGAACATCTGTGCATAAGTCTACAGGCATTCTATCTACCACATCTAATCCATTAAATCTATTCATCACTTTCATTTCAAATTCATAAGAGATGTTATTTAGGTCATGTCTATGCATTCTGATAGGTTCAGTTTAAGTATGAATCTTCCCTCAGGTTGGGGAAGAAAAAGTTTGATGTGAAGAGGAAGGGAGAGAGATAATTCTCCCACAGAAGAGGTTCCCTCACATACCCTTGGATCTAAATCTTCTCACTTCTATTAAAACCGCCCAGAGGTATGATTAGCTTAAATGGCTAGCTAATTAGCTGTTCTTCTCAATCAAAAAGATTCAGATTTCATATACAGATCACAGGATATATGCCATCTTGTTTACAAATGTAAAGTGTAATTAAAATGGTTTGTTGATTAATTAATTGAGTCAATTGAAGTACCTATTTTTTTCTGTAATTACAGTTATTAAGATGGGGAGAGGGAGGAAATCACACTTTGTATTTATTATGCATAAGATGATATGGCCATTGAGTCTGGAAGCAGAAAGAAATTCAGAATTCATATGCTAGACCATAGCCACTTTGTTAGCACACAGCATAATTTCTGTAGCTATGACCTGCATGGAGAGTGGCGAATAGTTGAAAGACCAAGAATGTAATTATCTAATGAGTTTTAAAATGAATAAACACAAGCCTTGAGGATCCATTTTATACAGGTACATTATAAGGTAAATAAAGGAGTTTACTAATTAGAGGGACAAAAGTGTTTTTTATATAATTGAAGAGATTCATGTAGTTGAATAATATATTTCATGTTATAGATGGACATTTTGATTCCTAGTGGAAGTAGGAAAATAACTTCGAATCCACACTGTATATACATACATGCATACATAATACATATTCGCACACAGATTTGGACAATTTTGAAGAGACAAAGATCTGTGCTATTGATGTGAAGACCTAGATCTTTTTTGTCTACAATGTGAAGTGATGCCTCATTTTATATGTGAGTAATTTAATATTATAAAGAAGTAGAGAAAATATTTTATGTATTTAATACTAGATGAATCTAAGTGTAAAGACACACAGTTTCAGGGGTACTAAAGAGATAAGGACTGTGCTGAAGTTTTCATAGCTGTAATTTGTATACACTGCTTTTTTTAAGAGGTCAAGCAAACATTTACAAACAGAAATTATCTTTTAAAATTGCATATTGAGATATGGTTTTCAAAAGGGATACTTCCATGGGCAGAATCTTCACAGTCATGACTTTTTTTCAGTGAAAACTGTTACTGAAACTCTGGCATCTCTCATTAAACAATAGGATCTGAAAAAGGGATGGGATAGGAAGTGGGTACGAAGTTCTTGTGGAAAAGTGAAGATACAAGATAAAGACAAAAGAAGCTGTTCTCTAGGAACTGTCCCAATTAGAAGCAATCAGCTTATAAAAGGTTTCAATGAGTGATTCTTCATTATTCATAGAGAATTAATTTCATTGGCCAATAAATACTTTGATAGCTCTTGCCCTTCATCAATACCCAAAGTTATAGAAAGGTGAAGCTCCTCCAAAGGGTTTGTTGCCCTTTTGTTATCAGTGTTTTACCTGCTTTCACCTTTGGCTTGAGAAAGAAAAAGAGAGGAGGAGCTGTCCACTCACTTTAGTACCCTGGTTGACTGACAGAAAGAGTCTACATGAATTATATGGTGGCCATTCATCTTGGACAATGCACTATGCAGGTGTTTGAAGAAGTGACTGATCTGGTATGTATAACTAAGAGAGCCAATTTGATGAGCTTTTGCAGTTTTTCAGCTTAAATACAAGTGATATTCACAATAAGAGCTAACACTTCTATTTACATTTTTTAAATGTTTATTTATTTTTAGTTTTCAACATTCATTTCCACAAAATTTTGAGTTCCAAATTTTCTCTCCCTCTCTCCCCTCCCTCCACCCCATAACACTTTGCATTCTGATTACTCTTTCCCTCCATATGTCCACCCTTCAATCATACCCCTACCTTCCCTTATGCCCATTTTCTCTCTTTTCTTGAAGGGAAAGATAGATTTCTATACCCCATTCCCTGTATTTATTATTTCCCAGTTGTGTGCAAAAACAATTCTCAAACTTTGTTCCTAATACTTTGAATTCCAACTACTCCCCCTTCCTCCCTCCCCACTCATCCCCAATGAGAAGGCAAATAAATCAATATAGGCTTTATATGTGTAGTTTTGCAAAAGACTTCCAAAATAGGCAAGTTGTGTAAGACTAACTATATTTTCCTCCATTATATCCTGCCCCCCCATTCATTATATTCTCTCTTTTGACCTTTACCCTCTCCAAAAGTGTCAACTTCTAATTATTCTCACCTCCAATTTGCCCTCCCTCTTATCATATTCCACCCCACTTGCTCCCTTCTCCTCTACTTTCCTGTAGTGTAAGATAGATTTTCATACCAAATTGAGTAAGCATGTTATTCCCTCCTTAAGCCAAATGTGAGGAGAGTAATCTTCACTTTTTCCCTCTCACCATCTCCCTTTTCTCTGAAAAAAACTTTTTCTTGCCTCTTTTATGAGAGATAATTTGCCCCATTCCATTTCTCCCTTTCTCCTTGCAATATATTCATTTCTCACCCCTTAATTTTATTTTTTTAGATATCATCCCTTCTTCATCAACTCCCACTGTGTTCTCTTTACATATATGTGTGTGTGTGTGTGTGTGTATAATTCCACCAACTACCGAAATATTGAGAAAACTCTCAAGAGTTGCAAATATTATATTTCCATGTAGGAATGTAAACAGTTCAACTTTAGAAAGTCCTTTATGATCTCTTTCCTGTTTACTTTTTCATGCTTCTCTTGATTCTTGTGTTTGAAAGTCAAATTTTCCATTCTTTTCTGGTCTTTTCATCAAGAATGCTTAAAAGTCCTCTAATTCATTGAATGACAATTTTTTTCCTCTTAAGTATTATGCTCAGTTTTGCTGTGTAGGTGATTGTTGGTTTTAGTTATAGGTCCTTTGACTTCTGGAATGTCATATACCAAGTCTTTCAATTCCTTAATGTAGAACATGCTATACCTTGTGTTATCATAATTGTATTTCCACAATACTTGAATTGTTTCTTTCTAGCTGCTTGCAATATTTCCTCCTTGACCTAGGAATTCTGAAATTTGGCTGCAATATTCCTAGGAGTTTCCATTTTTGGATCTCTTTCAGGAGGTGATTGGTGAATTCTTTCAATATTTACTCTTCCCTCTGGTTCTAGAATATAAGGACAGTTTTCCTTGATAATTTCATGAAAGATGAATCTTGGCTCTTTTTTTTTTATCATGGCTTTCAGTTAGTCCCATAATTTTTAAATTGTCTATCCTGGATGTATTTTCCAGGTCAGTTGTTTTTTTCAATGACATTTTTCACATTATATTCCATTTTTTTTCATTCTTTTGGTTTTGTTTTGTAATTTCTTGGTTTCCCATAAAGTCATTAGCTTCCATCTGTTCCATTCTAATTTGTAAAGAACTATTTTCATCAACGAGCTTTTGAACCTCATTTTCCATTTGGCTAATTCTACTTTTTCAAACATTCTTCTCCTCATTGGCTTCTTGGACCTCTTTTGCCAATTGAGTTATTCTATTTTAAAAGGTGTCATTTTCTTCAGCATTTTTGGGGTCTCCTTTAGCAAGCTGTTGACTTGCTTTTCATGATTTTCTTGCATCACTCTCATTTCCCTTCCCAATTTTTCTTTCACCTCTCTTACTTGATTTTCAAAATCCTTTTTGAGCTCTTCCATGACTGGAAACCATTGCATATTTATTTTGGAGGTTTTGGATGCAGAAGCCTTGACTTCCTCTGACAGTACTCACTATGCTTCCTTATACAAAAGAATGGAAGAAAATACCTGTTCACCAAAAAATTAACCTTCTATAGTCTTATTTTTTCTCCTTTTTTGGGGCATTATCCCAGCCAGTAGTTTTACTTTTGAGTCCTTTGTCAAGAGGAGAGTATACTCTGTGACTTGTAACTTCTCAGTTCTCCTAAGGTGGCACAATCAAGGGAGAGGAGTTTACTCCTCTCCTGGCCTGTGCACTGGTCTGGGAGCAACTAAAAACTTTTCTGCCCAGAATCTGCAAGTATAATTCCCTCTCCACACCTGCCTCCAGTTCCACCACACTAGCTCTCCTCCTCATCCCAGGGCTGTGCTCAGGGCTGAGATCAGATCAGCTGCTCAATTTTTCTGGGGGCCCTAGTGGAGGGCTCCAAAAATGAACGCTGTCCCTGCAGTGGCTGCTACTGGTAGTCCAGACTATGATCTCCTCTCCTGGGTGAAGTAACCCTCCCACTGACCTTTGAAGCTGTCTGTGGCATTTGTCAGTTAAGCTATCTGGAAACTGCTGCTTCTGGTGATTCCCTGAAGCCTGTCCTGCGTCCTATCCCTGTTGCACTATGTGGCCCACACTGTGCTGCACTCTGCTCCAGACCCTTGCTGTTGGCCTTCCAGGTTGTCCTGAGCTGAAAATCTCCTTCACCCTGTTATTTTGTGGTTTCTACTACTCTATAATTTGTTTAGTAACTTTTACAGGTATTTTATGGGCTATGTGGGGGAGCTTCTACAGGTCTCTGCCATCTTGGTTCTACTTATGCTAACACTTTCTAAAAAGCATTTTTAGGTGTGATGGTTAATTGGAAGAGATTTATTTAAGGTTATATTCAAGTACAGAGAAAAGCACCTCCTTAATTCAAATGGGAGTGAGAGTCAAGCAAGAAGTCAATCAATAGTCAGTCAAATCATAATTATTAAGTTCCTACTCTGCACCAGGCACCATATGGCTCAATAAACAGAGTAGCAGATTTATATGATGCAGAAGCTCCTAAATTGACCAATAATAAAGAAGCCTAGTGTACAAAGTTATGAGTTATCCCAAGTATATGTGTTTTCCCTCCCTCTTATACTGTTTTGTCAGGTTCCTGCAAATGTTTTCCTGCTCTATATTGTAGATACTGAGTGCATTTGGTGGAAGAGTGGGACTTAGGTTCACAGATGTCATACAAAATTTTATTTTTAATGTTTTAGCTTTACTAAATTAATTTCTACAAATTATAACCATTTGTTTTATTGTTAATTAAAAGGTTGTGTTAAGTATCATTGTTTTAAGTGACTAGTTGTATAAAAAGCATGCACTCTGTGAATATTTCAATTTTTGAGTGACTAACACAAAACAGATTGGCTCAAGAAATGGAATAGGGAGTGAGGAGAATTGTATTTCCCCTCCACAGTTTCATTAGGTCACTGAATTAATTTGAATTTAATGAGGTAGAGATGGTCTATTTCTTTGACCTGCCTTGGAAGAACAAAGGTTTGAGTGTATAATCAAAAACCAAAAAAGAAAGAAATATTGAAATACTCTATAAGAGAGATGTAGATATTTACTGTGTAATATTTGGGAGTGTTCATCTTTCATTTTGGTTGTAATCTCACTGTAGCAAAGTCAAACTCATAAAATTGTTAAACTCAGAGGCAAGTATTCAACTGAAGCTCAGAATCAAGAAATACATTATAATTGCTGATTACTGTGACTGGAGATGTGACAATTCAGCCTAGACTGCAACCAAAAGAAAGTGGAGAACGCCATGCCAAACATGCTGACCCTTGGGTGAACAAATATTATACAGAGATATTTAAAATCACTGCTAATCCAAAAATTCTGGTGGCTCCCTATTGCTTTTAAATCAAGTATATATTCTTGGGATTGACATTTAAATCAATTTTCAAACTAACTCCAATTTATCTTTGCTGCCATTTTAAATAAGCTTCTCCTTTATACTCTCTTCAATGCTCACAATGTGATCTTTTTATTTACTCCTGAAATTCCACTGCAATACTTTTGTACACTGTATTCCACACCTTTAAGCAATTTCCTCTTTACCTCTGCCTCCTAGAATTCCTTGTCTATATTAAAGTTCAGCTCAAATATCTCTGACTTCAGGGTTTTCCTGATTCCTCCAGCACTTAAAACCTCTTCCCTTAAGCATTGAAAATCTCTGAAGTTTATTCTGAACATATTTTTAATATACTTACTTTGGAGATACTTTCACCTGGTGCCCAATGTCTCCTCAGATTAAAGGTAATCATAATAGCAGAGACTTTTATATTTGTACCTATATCCCTAGTATCCAGCACAATTCCTAGCAAATGAGGGCCATTCAATAATCATTTCATTGATTGATTCAAACTCACAAATCACCTTGGATAGGATAGTTGTTGCTTTTTCTAAGGTGATTCATGATACAATCATCAAATTGTCGTATTTCTTTTTTTTACCCATTCCATTCAATCATTTAGATGCATTGTCAGTTGACATCAAAAGAGTACAAATACATAGTGCATTCAACATGATAGACTATGAATAAGTCATTATTGAATAAGTAAAGAAACACCACAACTTATCATGGAGGATAACTGCAAAAGATCTTAGGAACCATCTTTTCCAAAACCTTCATTATTGGAGTAAAGAAATTTGGTTCCAAACATTTTAATGATCTGAAGTAGTCATTTTTGACTAATTGCACCACCCAATCATAACAGTGAGCTTTCAGGAATGAGACTGACAATTTGAATTCCCTTAGAATCTAGAAAATGATTCTGATGCTCCATCTCTGGAGGTCATCCATGTTGTCTGACCTTCTCAGGGACTCTCTCCACAACAGACTACTCTAAGTATTTCTGTCATCCCTGCCCTTCCAAAGCCCCATTTCTTTTTCACATAACAACATTGGTTTCTGTATAACTCCCTTTTTACTGAGTACCATATATCTTTAAGATTTGACTTCATATCTCTTCCTCCAAACAAGTTTTAACATAGGAAAAGTGTACAAATTGTAGGAACTAGAAATATGTACACTTTAGAAAAAAATATCAATACATTTGAGCTGTTGGAAAGTTAGTTTTTTATGTTCCTGCCTATAAATGCCTCTTGATGAAATATATCAAAAACATAGAGTCATCAGTTTATAGGCCCTGTAGTTATTTTCTTAGCTATTTAAGTGACTGGACTAGTTCAAAGATAATTTATGTGAATTAGAAATGTTTCTGAGGCTAAGTGACCCACAGAGATCTTTAGATTTTTATCAAAGTCTTTTCTTTTTCCTATTAGCTTTAGCATTTTCCTGTGTACTTACTTGTAGGAGTGAGCTTTATCCTTGTCTACTTGTCAATTGTAGAGTCTATTCACAGAATTGTAAGTGAAGATGAAAGGCAATGAATTTAATAATGTTCTTGGTCTTCATGATTTCAAATGGGGAGAAAAGTGCTAGAGGGAAAACAAAAAGAGAGAGGAGAAAGGCTGAAAATTCATTAAAGCTAAAGAGAGCATTCAAGCTGGGAGTTTAATTATTCCAAATCATAGTAACCAAATTATTCTTTAAAGTGTTTTCTGACAAATCACAACATTTTTTTTCAGTTAAAGCACATATCTCATCTAAATAAATAATTTCTTTTTTTGGTCTTGTGTAATCATCCAGGGAACATTATCATTAAAATTAATGCCACTTTACCTGTAAAGTGGAATTTTCTGGGGCTTCAAGGGAGAAAATTGGGGTTGAAATGAACCAAAAGAAAGCTATTTCAATACAAAGAGGCCTTCTTTGCGATGATTAAATGAGGAGGGCAAAGCACAAGTAAAGCTCTGAAAGAGGTAAAGTTAGTCCATTCTCCTTTATCCCATAGATCTTCTACACAATTAAATTCTCTAGCCACCTTTTCTGGTTTTCTTCAGGAAAGACTGTGATCATCTGACTTTGATTGGAAATTAATCTGAGCTCAATTAGCCTATCAGAGCTCCTTTTATATACATACAAATACAATCTTCCCCTAAGTGTGTTACCTGTCAAAGTTTAAGGTTTTATTTCTAGAGGCAGTTAGTGGTGCAGTCCTTAGAATCCTAGATCTAGTCAGGAAAAGCTCATTTTAAATCTGGTCTTCAACACTAAGAAGTTCACTGTCAATGGTTTCAGTTTCTTCATCCAGAAAATGGCAATAATAATACTACTATTTTCATAGGGGTGTAGTGAAAATGAAATAATGTCTGTAAGGAGTCTTGTACATAGTAGGTATCTGATTTATGCTTGTTCCCCTTCCATTAACAGACAGGGTATATTTCTTTTGAGTCAAATAACATTAAATCTAGAAGATTTCTTAAAGATTATCCATTATGGGAGTGGAGTCAAGATGGTAAAAAGAAGTAATTCCCTGAGCTCTCTCTAGTTTTCCTCAGAAACAACATTAAATCAAGTGTCTAAATGACTTCTAGAGTGACAAAAGTCATACATACATACATACACACACACATGCATGCAAAAAATAGAGAGAAACAATTTTCCAGCTTAAGATAACTTAGAAGGACTTAGGAAAGTCTGTCTCACTTGGGCAAAAGTGGAGCAAAACTCAACGGATACAGAGTCTAGGCAAGACAGCAGCAGGCTCTTAACCACAACACAGATCAGCAACCAAGGCCCCTTGGTCCCAGCTCATCAGGTTATCATTGAAGCCTCAAGTTCCAGAACAGGAGGCAAATTCCAAGCCCTGAAATCCCAACACAACAGGCACGACTAGGCCAGGCCACTTCCAGCACACTAGGCCAGCTACAAGCACCTGTGGCCCAGTTATGATAAATCAGTGAATAGGCCTCTGGCGCCAAGCATAAGTGTATCTCAAGATCAGAACTCAACTTTTAAATCTGCAGAAAAGACTGAAAAATGAGTATGAATGAGAAAAGAGCACTGATCACAGAGAACTCCTATGGTAACACAAAGATCAAAACATGAACGCAGAAGAGGACAACAATACTTCCATGAGAAGCCCCAAAGGGGAATATGAATTTGTCTCAAATCCCAAAAGTACTATTAAAAGAGCTCAAAAAGGATTTTTAAAATCAAATAAGAAGGGTGGAAGAAAAAATTAGGAAAAGAAATGAGAGTTATACAGGAGAATTATAATTAAAAAAAGTCAACAACTTGGGAAAGGAAACAGGAAACATTTTAAGAAAACAACTTCTTAGAAAATGAAATTGGCCAAATTTGGGAAAGAAAACATGCTGAAGAAAACAATTCCTTTAAAAGTAGAATTTGCATGGAAAAGGAGGTACAAGTGCTAACTGAAGAAAATAATTCCTTAAAAATTAGAATTGGGCAAGTGGCAGCTAATGATTCTATGAAACATCAAGACTCAGTCAAGAAAAATCAAAAGAATGAAAAAATAGAAGAAAATTTTTACACTGTTACATATAAATTGATCTTCTTCATCAGTGGAGAATGTTTCAATTATGTATCATGCATTTATTAAATGCAAGGCATACAAGGTGCAAAATACTGTGCTAAGATCTGGGTATATAAAGAAAGGCAGACATGTGATCCTTGAACTCAAGGAGTTCACACACTAATGAAGGAGATAACACACACACACACACACACACACTCAAAAGATGTACATACAAGATACATACAGAGAAAATGAGAAATACTATCAGATAGAGGAATTGATGGGGTAAAGAGAGATAAAATGGGATGCATCTAGAAAACCAAGAGTCAGTGTTTTGTTGCATATTCTTTACTGTCTTAGGACAAAGCAAAACTCAGTTTACAATGACTTAAAAGGGTCTGGTTTCATCCCAACATCTGCCCTGAACTGAGAGATCTATCTACCTGGCCTTAACTCCCAACCCACTGGAAAAAAAATCACATATTGCTCATGAAGTCTAA
The DNA here is from genome assembly GCF_028372415.1 of Notamacropus eugenii. Lineage (NCBI taxonomy): Eukaryota > Metazoa > Chordata > Mammalia > Diprotodontia > Macropodidae > Notamacropus > Notamacropus eugenii. Next base: position 87,007,741 of record NC_092877.1, on the reverse strand, counting down.
TCATCTTTACTGTGACATCATAAATATAATCTTTTTCCATTCCAACACAAAGCCTTAAAAAAATGACCTTTGATGTTTCATCAGTCTTAGGAATTCTCTTTTCCTCATCAATCCCTCTATCTGATATTTTTTCTAATTTACTCTCTACATATCTTGCATGTACATCATTTATTTTTCAGCATGTTATCTCCCCAATTAATATGAGAGCTCCTTGAATTCAGGGATCATGTGTTCACCTTTCTTTATATGCCCAGATCCCAGCACAAGATTTTGCACTTTACATGCCTTGCATTTAATAATTGTTTCATGAATAATTGAAATATTCTCAACTGATGAAGAATACCAACCTTCAGACACAAAAATGGTTATGCCTACATTTTATACTAAACACCACATTGAAGTTATTCAAAACTAATTTTGATGATTGAATGGTCCAGGTGTTTTAAGGGTCATTTGGACCTAATCAAAGGTTTGATCAACATTTGAGTATCAAGGATCAATTGAGCCAAAGGAAATGATTCATTCTTTTTTGACTGCTGGGAGAACCAAATCCAGGTAAAGTTGGCAAAAGTATACACTTTTCCCTTAGATATAATTTGAAATGTTTTAGCAATTTCAGATGGAAAGGTAGGTCAAGTTACCCTTGACTCCTAATCTATCCATTATGAAATCTTAATGAAAATTGTCACCCTAATTTTTAATCTTAATGATTTCATTAAGACAGCACAGAATCTATGTTCATTGAAATATAAACACCTGCTACTTGTATTAAGTGATCAAAGATTTATATTTTATGCTCACTCTCCTCACTAATAGATAAGTATAGATCACTTTAATTTTCCTAGCAGGAAGTCATTATTTCATCATTTAACTGTCAAATGTGGACAATTAAGTAGCAAGATTACGAAACTAAATGAAAGAGCAACATCTTACCATCAATGAAATGAAGCCCAAATGATATGTCTTACTGAATTCATATAGTATTTTTTAAACATAAAAAGAGAAATCCCATTTCTTTAAATAGTCATTTTCATTTCTCTGATGTGTTCATAGATCTAGGACAGGAAAATACATCAGAAGCCAACTTGTCCAATATTCTCATTTTGTATATGAGGAAACTGAGTCCCAGGGAGGTTGAGTGATTTGTTTAAGGCTAAACAAGAACTGTCAGAGGCAGTATTTGAACCTAGATGCTCTGACTCCAGAGCCAGAGCTCAAATAATTCTCATGGATTACTGCTAATAAACTATGATTATATTGGAATTCCTGTTTCTTTCAGGAGGCAGAATTTTCTTTTTGCAGATGAACAAAGAGATATTTTTTTCTTGATTCTGTGAGTGTTTTGAGTTTTTTGTTTGTTTTTTTAATAATTTCAAAAGCAGCATTTATATAGCATTTATATGTGCCAGTTAATTTGCTAGACTCTTTAAAATAGTTTTATTTTTTAATTTTCACATCCCTTTGGGAAGAAGATATGATTATTATTCTTATTTTACAGATGGGATAATTTAGTGGAACAACAGTTAAATGATTTGCTAAAGGTCACGCAACTAATAAGTGTCTGAGACCAGTTTTGAACTTAAGTCTTCCTGACTCCAGTCTCCACACTATGCATTGTACCTTCAAGATGCCCCATGAGAAGAAGTAGATTTTTAAACATGAAATTCATTAAAAAATGAAATGATCTTGTCCTAAACTATTTCAGCTAACAGTTCCTTGTCACACTTTTAGTTTGCTCTATCTTCATTATCCCTTCTGCTCTGTTCATTTGGGTAGGTAAAAAGAGCTAAAGACCAAGAATCATAAATAATTAAAATATCCTTAAAGCAGCTAGTAGCTCAGTGGATAGAGCACTGGGCCTACAATCAGGAAGACCTGAGTTCAAATACAGCCTCAGAAACTTTCTAGTGGTGTGACCCTAGGCAAGTCACTTAACCTCTGATTTCCTGATAAAAGGATATACTAGAGAAGAAACGGCAAACCATTACAGTATTTTTGACAAGAAAACCCTATGGATGGTTGGTCCATGGGGCCATGAAGAATTATGAGTGCTCAACTGAACAACTATCCTCAGAGATCAATGAGTTCATATCCCCATGTAAGGAAACCTATACTTAGAGAGATTAAAGGATTTCCTTAAAGTTACACCTGAGCAGATATTCCAATCCAAATCCAATCCAGGAACTCTCCAAAAGTCACAGCACAAAACTTTAAAAAAAACCCACCACCCATTATGCAAAAGATGTCATGATGGAAACTAAGGAGAGATTTTACAAATTAGAAAAAAAACTCCTTAATTGAGTTTATAATTTAGTGCTGTTGGGGTATGGACCAAACAAACCTCTCTCTGTCTGACAAATAGCAGCACAAAGTATTAGCACCTCTATGTATTTCTTACTACTACCTAACTGTTGTAATAATGAACCTTTTCAGTTAAGAAAAATAAAGAAAATGATGGTTTTTCACCTTACTACTACTGGCAATGAATGAACAAGATTCTCCTAATGTTTTGATATTTTGATACTGCTATGGATCTATGATTCCATAACTTGAGTAATTCCTCTAATGGTACAGATAAGAGACATCAAACCCCTAAACAGTCCTAAATCAAATTAAAATGTAATGAAGAGAATTCTAATTAAACATAAAGATACAATCCAATGCAAAAATTGTAATTTGTAGTTTTCTAAATTAATATGCTACCATCAAAGAATTAATTCTGTTGAGTTTAACATTCTCATGTAGACTGTAATCTATCTACTCCTGACCCTAAAGATTTCTTGTCCCCATACTCCAGTGAAAAGGAGAATGTTGCAACAGGAAAAAAAAAATGTTTGAATGTGGAAGTAGAATACTTAGATTCAAATTCTGTCATGGTCATTAGCTACCTATATGAACTTGTGCAGTCAACTCAATCTCCAGCCCTCAATCAGATGATTGTGCTTAATGACCCTAAAGGTGCCTTCCAGAACTAAATCTATGACCCTATAAACCTTAATCCTCTCCATGGCTACAAAATAATAGAAGTTTTCTTCTAGATTTCTCAATATTGCAGAAATACTAATGGAGCATGAGAGCTATCTATCTCTTATCCTTTGCTTTTGATACAAGGCTGGCCCATCTTCTTTCCCGATATTCACCTCTTTGATGATATCACGGGTTATCACTTCTACAGTATATTCTGCATTGATGATCCCTTCTAATCTACTCCTCCCCACCTTCTCCATTGTCCTTTAGAGGGCCCACAATATCAATTCTTCATTGACTGGTAATCCGTGATTCAGAGGCATATAGCTTCACTAGGAGAATATGAATCTTTTAAAAAAAATGTACCTGTGATTTAGGGAAAAACTTGGGGTCACTAAAAGTATTATGTAATTTCTCAAAATAAAGCCAGTCCAGCTTTTCTCATTCTGTCTAGTTTTGAGTCAATTTTAAAAAAAAGGCATGATTTCAGTGCTGCCAAATTTTATGGGGAGAGAGAAAGAAAGGAAAATGAAAGTATGCAATTATTAAACTTAATTATGTCATATTGTCACCCACAACTCCATGCCCTTCATTTTATACATTCACAGGATCATAAATTTGGACCTTAAAGAGACTACAGCACCATGAAACCCATTGTCCTTAATATACAGATAAAAAACTGAAGGAAATGAGAAGGGATCTTCCCAGTCACAAAGAAATGCAGTGCTGCAGCTTAGATATTAAGTCCAAATCCTCTTTAAAATTAAGAGTACTTTTATATGTACCATATTCTCACATATCATCAAACTGGGTACAAATTAAACCTCATAATTTGTAAAATACACACTAATCTTGTTCAAATCAGCAATAAAAAGTAAATGCCTCAGACAGGAGTTCTAGGAACAAGAATGGTAAATTATCTAGACTTTTATTGATTCTCCAGTAGTTAAACTCACTCCCTGTCCTACCACTGAAAATTATACACACACACACATATCTTTACATATATACATGTATGTGTGTACATATACATACACACATTCATATAAGCACATGCATATGTGTATTGTGTATATATGGGTATACACCCCTGAATATGTGTGTACATACATGTTTACACATACTGACATGTGTATGTATGTGTGTGTATTTATATGCCAGTCTAAGAGATCTTTGGCATGTCTATCTGGGTTTTTTAAATATATAAAATCTTCTTGGCCTGTATAGAGATCCATGAAATGTTGCTCAGCTTTCTCTAATGGAAGCAGAAACTTCCCCTTATGGGGAACAAAAGAATGGCCATGGCTAGCTACTAGCTCATATGACTGACTCATCTTTTTTTCCTGGCACTCATTTCTCTGATGACATCCTTGGTACTAAATCTTTAATATATTCTGCATTGGTGATATGTTAAAGCCTACTACTGCACACTTTCTCCATTGTCATTACCAAAACAGGTCTTAGACTCGAATTATATGTGGCCCTTCAAATATTAGCAGTCTATGGTTACAGACAGGTTCAAAAAGAAAGCTGTTTTTTTGGTCACTGAAGGGAATTATCAGCCCTTATATTTGCCAACTTAGAACATTTGTACATAAATAAATGGTTAACTGAAATCAAATAAATTGTACAGATTTGACTATATCAAAGAATGAACTAAAAGAAACAAAATGATTTGGGACTAAGATGAGATACACTGGTGTCTAAGAGTCTGATCTCACCCAAAGATGTCTCTAGAGATTCAAACTGAAAGTATGGAACATAGTTATGTACCAATTTACTCTACAGGTCGCTGTTTTTCTTTCTTCAAAATTTTGTACGTTCAAGTTTGACGTCATCTCTTATGCTTGATAGGCAGTACTGCTCTCAGTCTTCCCTAAACCAATCAGTAGGCACATTTTTTTTTTTTATATACCAACATCACACAAAATGATTCAAGGTTGGTTGGAAACCTAGATAGAATATATATGTGTGTGTGTATTTATTTATGTATGTGTTTATATGTATACATGTATATATATATATATAGAAGTACATATATATGTGTGTGTATATATATATATATATATATATATATACATATGCACATTATGTATTGTCTCTGTACGTATATATGTGTGGCTCAGTTATAGAATTAAACAATCATTAAAATATTAAACAAGGAACAATATCTAGTAATTTCTTTTGAATCAATCAAAGGTCCAAACTAGGTTGAAGGAGTGAAGATCTTTGAGTCTTTGGAGGAAATAAAATAATGAAATATATTAAAATTGGTTGAAAGACTGAAGCACACTTCTGGACCTAAGTATAACAGAAAGAGGGAATTCAAGCAGGAAAGAATATACTCCATAGCACCTGGAGGATCCACATCTTTTGGATTGCAATCAGAGAGAAAGAAAAAAGAGTAATCACAGAAGTCGCATCCCTCTACACCACTGCCACCACTTGCCAAGTCATAAGAGGAATTGCACTGGACCAATAACAATGTATCCCTCTAAGAGTGGAGTGAAGACAAACTAGACACCCCAAAGAAAGGTAGAGTCACAGAATGTGATCCATTTGAAGTTTAAAGGAGGAGAGCCTCGGGGTTCTCTAAAAGATTCCCAACCAGCAAAGCCAAGCAAATTTTTTTTTTCTGAAATGGATATTTATGAGGATGTCACAAAGGGAGAAAATAAATTCTAATAATCAGTAGCTAAGAGTTACTCTTTGGTCTCATAAGAACTCTATGTTTGATCTAATTTTTTCCTGGATTGAATAAGCCAAGACAATGTGTCCTGCTTTTTTGGAAGAATTGGTTTTGTACTAACTCATCTCATAGCTGCTTAACAGATACTTTAAACTAAAAGATTCTAAATTCTGGCTGGCTGACAGGGAACACACTAGATGGGAGTTCATGAGCAGCAGCCTTAGAGTATTTTCCAGTCCTTCAGGGGTTACTACTAGAACGCCCAGGGAAATAGTAGTCATGCACTAGAAGTCCATCCCATCAATCTGACAGGTATTTGGGAGCAAAAGACCAGAGGGTGCTACATACATAGTTTTAAATTGACTTATCTGCATGTATTTTGTTTCCCTCAATTATGCATAAGCTTCTTGAGAGAGGCTATTACATTTTTGACTTTATATTCCAAATATCTAACATGGGACCAAGCTATAAATATGTGTGAAATACATGCTTGGTGATTTGGGTTGGATAAGCTCATCATCATCTTCTTGGTGAGATAACATTTGTATTATTTAAAATGAGATAATATTTGTTACAATTGTAACATAAAATATTATTATATTATTAAAATATCATTTTTCTACAGTGCTTATCACACTGCCTGGCACATAGTAGGTGTGATATAAAAGCTTATTCACTTCCAACTAGAGGGGCAATAGTGGTAGGTAGTGGTCATAGCTAGCAGTAGCAGCAACTGCAGCAGAGATAGTTATCAATTACATAGTGCTTTAAGCCTTTCAAAGCGCTTCATCTATCTCACTTGAGGCAATTGCTTTTATTGTACCCCCATACACACCCAGTTTATAGATGAGGAATGGAGACTGAGAAAGATTAAGTGACTTGCACAGAACCACAAGGCTAGTTATGCTTCAGGGAGTATTAAAAATCAAGATTTTCTGATTTTAATCCCAGCACATTATTCACTATACTACCTAGCTGCAATAACTCCAGTAGGTAAAAGCATCATTTGCTACATACATAAATGTGTCTACCTACCTATTTCTATATTAAAACTATTTCTTGGAATGTAGGAGTGTGGATGGGAAATGTAAACAATTTTTAATTGTTTTAATTTTCATATTGCTAGTTCATCATGAATACCTGGCCACAGTTTGGGTTTAAAAAGTTGAGAGCCTTTGAAATTTTCTACCATATCTTGGATCACAAATTGGCTACATGTAATTGGCGTTCTTCCCTCTTCTCCCACTAGCTGTTACCACTTCAAGGTCCCTTACTATCTTTTACTTTTTCCCCAAAATGATATATTGCCAGACTTTTTTCATCCCATTTGATCTCCTATCCAAACAAAATCAGTGGTAGTCAGGCTTTAAAATCTATGTCAGGGATTTTATGACATGTTTAGAGATTGAAAGGCATAGTTTTCTTTTCTTTTTCTTTTTTTATTGTGAGATGTTCAGTACTCCCTTAGCTTGATTACAGACTTCATTTCAAAACTCTCATAGTAATTACTGTGAAAGGCCATTTGAAGATACAGCTATGCCTTGATTTCTTCTCCTTGGCCAACATTACACTATGGCCATGGTGGTTTCAGATTTGTCACCATTCAATTAAATAGATAGGGAAAATCAATGAGAGACATAAAGGTCAAAAGAATTTGCACTAGATTAATGATTCATAGTAGTTCTCCCCTAGTAAAAGCTAGGAGATAAAGCACATTGTGGTTTCTACAAAAGGCAAAATATTTTCTGTCTGCTTATTTTTTCCTCATTGGTACATGAGTTAGGAGGAATGAATCTTTATTTTAAATGTCATCTGGGTGAATTGCAATGACATAGGTCAGTGATATTTAGTTTTTACTGATCACAGTCTACAAAAGATCAATTATTGAGTCAATTTAGCTCTCCAAGAAGCTGCAAATGTGAATTTTGGAAGTTCCATTATTAAGCATAGGCTGCATTGAAACTGATGAAATTTCTTTTTTGATATCACTTTAAATATATATAAACCTCATTTTCCTAGCAAACCCTTTGGCATAATGAAATACACACTGACCTAGGAGATTCAAAATCTTCATTCACAAAAGGGGGAAGGTCTAACTTCTTTTCTAGCTCTAAAAATCAAGGGGAAATTTAATTTTAATTCCAAGAAACTGGTTATACATTTAGAAAGAACCTAAGGGATTTAATAAAGGATATGTTCAGTGTGGTACATGTATGTGGTGGTTGCTATTGCTGTTTAAAAGATTTAATTAAATATATCTCAGGATTTTCAATTTATTTCACCCTCAGTACTATTAAATCAGTGTTTTGTGTATTTCCCCCTCCATTAAAAAACAAAAACAAAAACAAAAACTGGTTGTTTTAGCATTGTATAGCCTACAATATTCTACTTCAAAAGAGGAGAAAAATCAATTACTTTAATGCTTGCAATCTTTGTATGTACCATATATTTAAAATGTTTCATTACCCCAAGAATGAATGGAACTAAAATATTCTGAGACTAATAACTGGAAAATTCATTTATTACTTCATCCTTTCAACAAAATATTTATTGAGTTCCTAAAATATATAGAACACACCACTAGATAATGTATGTAGACACATTCTTTTCCATCATTTAGGTTATAATTTGGGTTATTAATAAATTTTTAAAAAAACAGACAGATATATCTAATATTATATGATAATGCCATTGAAGAATTATTAAATGACTGAATCCAGTAAACATTTATTAAATATCTACTTGTATCTACTCTACTAAGCACTATAGAGGCAATATGATACTCAAGGGAGTAGGTTGCTATCCACAGGGTAGAAGATTTCAAGAAAGTTTATTTAATTTGGGAATTACAGAATAGATAGCTATTTGACAGATAAAGAGAGTGAATGGCAGTGAGGGCATTCCAGATATGGGAGAATAGTGCAAATCTAGGCATGAAAACATCAAAGAGTAGAATGTGTCTCTTCAGTTTGACTGGTGTTTGTAGTATAAGCAGTGACATGAAACAAGGCAGAAAAGGTATGCTACTGGACATCCCTGAATGACAAAGAAGTCTATATTGTAAGGTATAGAATAAACTAGGAGGACAAAGGCTGAAAAGGGGCCTTTAAGAGAGATCTTTCAATAGAAAAGAGGAAAAATAATCTCCTGTGCAAAGAGGAAAGGATAGAAAGTGAGAAGAGAGAAGAGAATTGTAATGATCTAAGACAGTAGAGTCATGAGCTATATTAATAGTTTATTATGAATTTTAGTAGGTAATAGACTGATAGGACATGGGTCTTTAGCAGACATGTCAAAGGAAGGTGGTATTTTTGTTTTGTTTTGTTTTTTAAGAAAGGATCCAATCAAGAAGAAGAAATTTAAAATATAGGAGAAAGAGGAAATGGTTTCTACAATTAAGAATTATAAGAGGTAAAGAGTAATAAGATTGACAACACACAAGGGAAGCAGGATTAGTATTTGTAAGAAGTAGGAACATCTTTCATGTGATGAGACTGAAGGAGAAAGTGTCTAATTTTGCTGGGAATTTTTCAGGAGTAGAGAAGAGGGATCCAGATAAATTATTTTGGATGGATTCAGTATGTTCGGTGACTTGTTACACAATTTTTAAGTATGGGTGCTGGAGTAAAATTGAGGGTAAATGAAAATCAAAAATAAAATAGATTGAACACAGTAGGTGTTAAAACAGAAAGTCAGCATGGGTATAGAAGAATATATATTAACAATAATGACCCAGATGTGGCTATAAAACAAAGTTTAATGGATGAAGTAGTCTTGATTTCATAATTATCTTATTTTTAAGTCCATAGAACTTTGCTAGAGGGGAAAAGAAAGAATTCATCTATTTGAGACATTTATATACATAGTAAGTTCCAGCTCAGTAGAGGATTAAAAGGCTTTTGATCACTATGCAGGAAACCAAGAGCAAACAGTGTATACATAAGCATCTTTGAAAGGGGGGCTGAGAAAGTATTGGCCTCTCTATTATTAACTTCTATGTGAATATTGTGCATGCACTAAGGATTGAGTCCTTGTAGAGGAATTGTATGAGATGCTAATTTCCTTGATAGTGAACATGGCATAATAAATTCCATGTGACTCTTATGATACTTCCTGTGTCTGTCGCGCAGCCAAATAATGTGGGACCTTAAAGCTTCTTAGATGTATTTTTTGAAAGTCTTAATCCTATGAGGAATGGGTAGGTAATGAAGAAAGCCAGGCCACCTTTGGAGTGTGTATTTTAATATTAACATTTGGTAAAAGAGAGCGACTAGGAGAAAGGGTGATATAGTTGTCCTAATAAGAAAGCAATGACAAATTTCTAGTACCACAGAAATACAGAAGTAGCAATGATGAGTTAGGAGTTGTCCACTCCTTTTCCTGATCCCAATGGTAAGAAATGTGTGTGTGTGTGTTTGTGTGTGTGTGTGTGTGTGTGTGTGTGTGTGTGTGTGTGTCTCGGGGTGAAGAAAGTCACAAGGAATTTTTGTATCCCCAGGACTAAGCCAGAATTCTATCACAATTAAAAGGCAGAAGAAATATTAGTTTAAAAGTACCAAGAAGTAGGGGAGTTTGTTTAGAGAATACCCCGAAAATGCTCGGATATAAGCAAATCAGATTGGAAGGAAAGAGTAAGACTGGACAAAATTTAAAGAAGTTAGAAAAAGGGATTAATTGGGGGAGCACAGTTTCAGATCTGAAACAGTTCTTTGGTTAGCTACTTAATCCACAAGTCCATTGGAAGCTCTATAGACCACCTTGCTGCTTCTTATCTTTGTTATTTGCTGCTAGTCTTATTCCTATGGCTACTATACTGGATTCTCTTAAAATCTCCTTACAGCCTTACCTGGACAGGTAAAGAAAGTCTAGACTACTGCTACTACTTAAGTAGAAGAAGAGGAGTCAGGATTTGGGCTTAGGTATCTTAACAGAAATGACTATGTAGCTAGGGAAGGGAATAAGCATCTATATAGTAGCTACTAAGGCCCCAGAACTCTGCTAAGTGCTTTTCAAATATTATCTCATTTGATTCTGATAACAACCCTGGGCAGTAGGTGTTATCATTAACCCTTTTTTACAGTTAAGGAAACTGAAGCAAACAGAGGTTAAGTGACTTATCTAGGGTCACACATCTAGTAAGTATCTGAGGTCAAATTTGAACTCAGGTCTTCCTGACTCTATGCCCAATACCTATTCACTGCTCCGCCTTCCTCCCTTTAAGGTAAAGGTTTGTTGCTAGTTTTCAAGCCCAGAATTCATTACAGGCAGGCAGAGGAAAGGAGAGCAGCAGAGGCAGTGATTGTAGACCCTCAGAGCTTTCCTCAGTTCTAATACTTTCTTTGTGATGCCCACTAGATAATCTTGCATGCCCTGTGGGAGGCATGTACCCCACTCTACAGACACTTGATATGAGGTATTGGAAATTAGTTTTGGATTCATCTCCAGCTCTTTTATCAATTGTGTTTTTCTTTTTCTTACTCTAATTCCCCTATCATTTTGTGCTTTCTAATTAATATTTCCTGTACCATTCATTATTCCTGTTCTATCTGGGGAATAAGCAACAATTACACATCTCATTTTCCGTATCTTAATTCTTCAAACATTCCACATCTATCAAACATCATTAAAAATAATGAGTAGGCATTGACTTTAATATTAATTTGTTTCAGGAGCATCACAGAATTTCCCAGGTTAAAAAAAAAATGATTTTTCACTGCCTTGAAGACTTACTTGGATTGTACAATTTGGAATGAAAATGGGGATTTTGTCTATTTGTACCCTTTCCGTTGTAGTTTTCTTTAGTCTTCTATATTTTATTCCAAAGTTAAAAATAACTTATTCACATCGTACTGGACATTATCAAAGTGCCTATTCATATGACTTACATGCCAATTTAAACAATGGAAGAAAATAAAAAAAGAAAATTAATTAATCTCTATATCTTATTCTATTAAATTTGAAGAGTTGAAGGGAGTTTGGATATTATTTCTAAATAAAAAATACAGATTATGGCATTCTTGAATCATGCAATAACTCTCCTAATATGATGGTGATAGGCAGCAGGAAACTATTGTTGGAAATAAATTTGTAATGTGAAAAGAAGTAAGGCATAGTGTTTGAATCATTTAAAAAACGTGAAGATGAATAACAACTAAATGTTTAAAATCTAAGAGCAGAGTTCACTTATCAAGTTTGATTCTGAAGTTAACAGCTACACAAAAAGTACTAAGTGGATATTTACCTTTCAGTCTTTTATTTCAGCATCTTAGTGTCCATCAAGGCATGCTAAATTATAAAATGATTGACAGTATGACAGTGTATAAACCACAGCCAGGATGACCTGATTTCAAACTCCCACCCTTGATACATTCTTATCGTGGAACCAATGATTTCTTTGGTATGGGAAAATCCTAGATGAAGAAACTTGCTCTTGCAGCAGAGGTCAATGTCTTCTGCAATTCGTAATCTGAGAAAGTTACCTAGAACACTGAGAGATAAAGTGATTTGTTATGGGTCAAAAAGGTAGTCTGTGTCAAAAGCCAGATCATGAACATAGGTCTTCTGTGAGCCAAAATTGGCTTTCTAGCCAATATCTCACATGTTATTTTTATACTGAGAAAATATTATAAAAGAAAAAAAGCCAGAAGGGTGTACTACAATCTAGCTCCCTCAGTAACCTGTCCTGTTTCCTAACCAACTGAACTTTCAAATATACAGCAGTTTTTTGTTTGTTTTTCTTTTGCAATTGAAAGATGAGAGAATTGAAGGACACAATGAATGCTTATTTAATTCAGGAAAGAAAAAATATAAGAGGGGAAACATTGTTTTCCTATGGTTTTTCCACACAAAAATAAAAGGCAATTCCTATCTTCTCCTCTTCTTAAACAGACTTCTGAAAAAAATAGTTCAGTAACTGTATCCTTTTGGTTTCTCATCCTTCTGCTTTGTTTTCATTTTTACTGAGAAGTATTTGAGAAAAAGTTCTGGGTTTTAAGCCCAAAGACCTGAGTTCTAATCCCATTTTTGTCACTAACTAGCCTTTGACTTTAAACAAGTCAATGTCCCTTTATGGGCTTTGAGTTTCTTTATTATTATTATTATTTATATTAAGGGATTAGATAAGATCAATGCTAGTTTCAAAAGTATATCATATAGTGATTCCATATGCCGGATTCTTTCAGGGAAAAGAAGCAATATAAATTGGAAAGTCCAAGGTATAGTCTGATATTCAGTTGATCACTTGGTTTATATTGATTGTTACTTGTTTCTTTTCTTTTGTTTCATTTTCACCAAGACAAAAATTAAGAGTGGAAAACAGAGGGGAAAATCAGTTTGAGTAAATGGGTTTATAGGAAAAGCTGATTAGAACATAGTTTATTTAAGAGCATATAATGATCTCATTCAGATTCTCAGGGGGGAGAATTTAATTCCTGTGAAGGTATATAGCTCTCCTTTTGGAAAGATTCCTTGATATGTGAAATGGGATTGATAAAAATGATTGACTTCTTGGGATTGTGGTTCACATTGGTTTCCTATAATTCTCATGAGTAAGCCTGCTAACCCTTTGTCAAATTTTATTTTTATTTGAAACATAGCTCAGTGGATTTTTGATTCCTTATTTCTCTGCTATCCTGTACAATATGGCACACTTTTTATATTTCTACCGTCAAGATGTTTGGATCAGGTTTTCAAGTTGGAATATATGGGATAGACTGTTAAGAGCACTGCCTTGGTAGTCAGACAACATAGATCCAACTCTCCCTTCTAACACAAATTGTTGATTTTAGGTAAGTCACTTAAACTCTTTGAACCTGAATTTCCCTTGAAATGTGAGTGGGTTGGACTCCCTGACCTATGAAGGCCTTTTATCTCAGACCTATGATACGAGAGGTCATATAGTCTAAGCTTTTCATTTCAGAGATGGTGAAACTGGCTTGTCTATGGTCACAGATTAAGTAAATGGCAGAGTCTCAAATCAAATGCAGGTATTTAGATGCTATATCCAGTCTCTTTCTGCTACTGTACTACATAATGTTCCATCCAGTTCTAAGTCATTTATCTTTAATAATAGCGCTAGGATTCAACCAAATATCCTTTTGCTCCGAATGCTCTGCTTTTACCTGAATATCGCATTGGTTTAATGGTGGATAGAATATTTAACCTCTCTAACTTTCTTTGCACTATCATGCATGAGGTTAGAAATGGAGATGGCAGGGAGGCTCAACTGTTACCCTCATATGCAGTTAGAGATCAAAGAAGATATTTACCCAGTGTCCTTAAGGATGAAATGAAGACTTTTTTTTTTATTTGCCAAACAGCTGGCATGCTTGTAGATCATCCAGCAACAAATGAAGAATCAAGCAGGGCTTATGTTAATTAACATGTTTTTCCCTAATTGAAAGTCTTTTTTTTCCCCCTGTTGTGATTCAGTCCTGTGGACTCTTCATGAGCTCAACTGGTATTTTCTTAGCAAAGATATTGGAGTGGTTTGCCATTTCCTTCAGCTCATTTTACAGATGGGAAACTAAGGCAAACAGGGTTAAGTGACTTACCCAGGATCACCCAGTGAGTAAGTGTGTGAGGCCACATTTGAACTCTTGAAGATGAGTCTTCCTCACTCCAAGTTAGGCACTCTATCCACTGAACCATCTAGCTGCCTGCAAGTCTCCTAGCAGGGGTTAAATAATCATTTGCTAGGTTCATTGTTAGGTAGGGATCCTTTTTTGATTTGGGAGTTATGCTAGAAAGTTGCTCTCTCTTACAACTTTGAATTCTGTGATTTTATAAATTAAGCTCTATGCATAAACATAAGCAAAACACTCTCAAAGGTGAGAGTTTATTTATTGAACTCTGCTGTATGAAATGTGCCTCATTCAATGCTAGTGTCATGAACTACCCATTGATAGGTCAGCTTGTGTCACTAGACATGCTTTCCCTACAACCCTATTTAGCTTAAGAAATCTCTGCTACTATGGTAGGAAGAAATGCAAAATAAAATAATTCTGTTTAATGTTTTGCCCTTCACCTTTAAAGACCTCCCCCTCCATGTTCTTATCAGTCTTCAATTTAGCTAAATTCTCTTGCTTTCTTCAAAATCTAGCTGAAGATCAACTTCTTTCCATGAATCTTCGATCTTACTGCACTTGTACTTGGTGAAGTTCTCTCTTTGTCCAGTCAGTTGTTTTTATTTTTGTTTTCCTCACCTCTCTGGGGCACTTGTGCAACAAGGCTCCAATATCTGCATCAAGGAATCAGTCTATGCAGACTTATTCAAGTCTCAAGTGTAGATACACAGGAGTCAGCTCTGAAGCGATTTAGGAACAGGCTGTAATGGGAATTTTGGATTTCCTTTTATTCATTTTCATAATTTAGCCCTCACATCATTCCTTCATTACATTTTGGTTAAATAAAAAGCTATCTTATTTTATATTAACTTTATCTGACCATAGTCTGATTCATGAAATAAGGAAAGACTATTTGATATTTGTCAGATACAAGACAAAGGGAAGGCAAAGTATTTTAATTATTTACTAACTAGCAGTTTAAGGTAGGATATTCTTGATGCCAAGTCTCCTTGGTTATTTTGGTGACATATATGTCTTCTCTCTCATTCAACTGATTTGTGAATCTATAATTAAGTATCTCAGTGGGTAGAGCACAGGGCCTAGATTCAAGAAGACCAGACTCAAAATTTGACCTCAGATACTTTAAACACGTGTGACCCTAGACAAGCCATTTAACCCCTTTTTGCCTTAATCCACTATACAAGGAAATGGCAGATCACTCCACTATCTTTGCAAAGAAAACTTCAAAGAGAGTGTTGGAATATTATGATCCATGGGATCATGAAGAGTCAGGTAGAACTGAAAAACTGACCAATAACAAACAGTAATTTATCTATGAAATTTGTTAAGGTAGGTTTGCTTCTGTATGACATTATGATTCTTTGAGTTTGTTTGCCTTTTAAGACATTGAAGGAAGCATAGGATTACACATCTGTCTTTGCTCTAACTATTATGTTATAAGAGAAATGTTCAAGATTGTAATGTATAAAAGAATGATTTCTTTCTCATTTGGATAAAATTTTACCTATAAGAGGTCTTCTTAGAATCTTGATGACTTCAGGTTTATTTTCTATAATACCTGAACTTATACTTGATCATAATAATAAAATATTTTCCTTGTATATTAGTAATTTTTGCATTGTAGTAAATATATTTTCCCATTACTTACCACACAAACTCAGTAAGGAGACATTTCTCCCATTGTGAAACTGATAATTTCACAAGTAGGTTGTTTTCTATTTTTAGCCAAAATTCATTATCACATAATTTGACTGGTAGTTTACTTCAAAATGACTGATAAAACTTTTGGTAATGTTTTATTCATTAATTGTTTATCAGAGGCTCTACCTACATTTATCAGTTGTTCTTACACATGTAACTTACTACATCACACAGATGTGTCTCATTATTGAAAAACAACTTACTGAAACATTTCAAACACAAAATGGAAGTTTAACATAAAATGGACTCACTTTTGGCTAAGTTTAAAAATATATTTTATTAATGTAAGCATTCTTATTGTATTGTTAGTCATACTAAATTGATAAGCTATTTTATTAAGATCTAATAAATATTCTTTCCACAAAAAGGGAATACTAAATTATGACACTACTACTTTACTGAGGTACTAAAACTTATTTACATTACAGCCACCATACTGTCTCACTTACCTTTCAATTCCCTTTTATGCTTTGTCTTCCCCTAGTTGTAAATAAGCTCCATAAAGACAGGCACTCCCTTTGCTTTTGCTTCTATTTGTATCCCTAGCACTTAGATCAGGTCTGACTCATAGCAAATGTTTAATAAATGCATGTTGCCTTCTGACCATACTATGTCAAAAGTTCCACTCTTGCCTGGCAACTGAATCTCTCACTGGTGGTCAATAGATTCTTCAGTTCAGTTAAGGCAATCTTCTTATATTAATTTAATCTCTGTATCCTGCCCCCTCCCAATACATACACATAGATGCATACAGAGGCTTTCTTCATTTCTGTCCCTATACAATTTTTCAAACTGTAGTCTCTTCCTTTTTTATTCCCCCCAATTTACCCTCAAACAATTGATTTTATGCTTCTTTTTATAACTTTATGTGGGAGTTCTGCAGAGTGGGTTTCATGAGAAACTAAGGAGAATCTCATTCATCCTGAGGGGTACAAGACGGGGAGTAAGGACATGACTAGTCAAACTGAAAAGAAAATAAATTTATTAGAGCCTTAAGGCAGATTGGTTGAGCTAAGAGTAACTTTGACTTTTTAGGCTATAGCTGGGCTTTATAGTATTTTAGGTCTCCATATCGTACACAGCCAATCATCAGTATTCCACAGCAGAATGAAAATGGGAGAAGTGTGCAAGTCTTAGAATCACTAGAGATGCTAAAAATCAAAGATTTTTATGTGGAAAATGTGTTTCTCTATAGTTAGTCTTAGCAACATTTTCCATATTGGCAGGCAATCCTTAAAATGGTAGACCTTTAAAAAAATAGAATCATTTTTGTTCAACCTGTTGTTGTCAATAGGTAGGAAAATAAATAACACAGTGATGTTTCCTTGGTCTCAGAAGTTTCTTTGTCTAAAGAGGAAATGTATAGTTCTTAGTTTCATCTATCTCCTCCACAATCTCTACTGTTGAAAAGTTTAAAGCAATTCATTTTTTGGTGTTCCATGAGACTGTCAGGTGCCAGACTTAAATTCAGTAAGACCAGATTTCAAATTCATTCTTAGATATATGATAGTTGTGTGAATTTGGGCAAGTTATCAAACCTCTGTCTCACTTTCCTGATTTGAAAAATAGGAATAAAAATATCATGGACCTCCCACCTGTATTTGAGGATAAAAATAGGTAATATTTGTAAAACATTTTGCAAGCAAAAATAATATAATTGCTAGTTAATACTATTGGTATAACTCTTAGTATCATTGTTATTGTGATAACATTCCATTATATGATGAATCATATAGAGTGCCACCTTCAGAACACAAATCGGAGAATGAAGAGAATGAGGGAATATAGAAAAATGTAGAGAGGCATAAGAATTAGTGGTTTGATGTTCCATGTGGAGGGAAAACAAGAAGAATGGACTTACTAGATGTAGTAAGATCTGAGATGAAGTACTAACTAGGTGTATTAACTAGAAGATTAACAAGATTAACAGTCAACTTGGACCAGTCAACAGAGTTGACTAGCACTGGTTTTTGAGATGCTAATTTTCTCTTTAGTATTCATGTGCTTTTCTGTAGTGGAAAATCATTCAAACTCTTTTCTACACTTACTTTTCAAACAGTTTCTTTAAAATCAAAGTTTATTTTCCTGTAGCATCCTGAATATCCTGAATACTGGAAAAAATAGCCCTGGGTTTAATATTTTTTCTTGTGGAACTTGAGAGGTATTAGTTTGTTTACTGGCTCTGTCTCAGGTCCTCTTTGAAATTCCAAACTTTTCTGAATCCAAAATCTTTTTTTCTTAAAGCAAGAAAAAAAAAAGTTAAAAACTACTCTAAAGCTAGTACTAATTGTCTTAT
This sequence comes from Notamacropus eugenii, assembly GCF_028372415.1. Lineage (NCBI taxonomy): Eukaryota > Metazoa > Chordata > Mammalia > Diprotodontia > Macropodidae > Notamacropus > Notamacropus eugenii. The sequence continues at coordinate 86,989,503 of NC_092877.1, read as the reverse complement.
TTAAATAATTCTGTAGGGTTTATTTTTCTTTTGTCTGTTTTTTAAATCAAAAACATTTAGGTATCTTTGGCTTCCTCTCTGGCTTCTTCTCCCCAGTTCCCCACAATCCAGTTGCATCTTTATTGGAATAATAGTTAATAGGAACCCAAAATGACTTGGTAGGGAGTGAGGGGAGAACATTATCTATAATCCCCATGTTTATTTGTTTAGGAAAAAATTCATGGGTTTATATTATTTTTCCCTAGATCTTTGTGCTTCAGTAGGTGAATGAGAGTTCTGTGACTAGAAAAATATGGTGACAATTAATGAGATAAACCTTCTACATACCTGTTCTATATTTGAAAAACTAGTATTGATTACTGTAAAATATATCTATAAGTAGGTTAAATCAGTTGGTAAGAATTTATAAAAGGCAGAAGAAAACCAAATGAGTAGTAATACTAATTTAGATAAGAAATGTTTCTCTTTATAATATTGTTCCAGAAGAAATCAGGTAAGAAGAAACTAGATGACCCATTTCTGAAATATAGAATATATATATATATAAACTTCCAAAAATCCAATAGGATTTCAGAGAGGGAAAGTATATTCTGAGTTGAAGGAATCTGAATAAAAAGATATGTGAGGTGAATTAAACACTGAATGAAAAATTTCTGTTACTAGGTTGAAGGCAGATTTGTGAGAGGTTATAGCTGGAGAAGCATGATAGAGGCAGGAATGAGGAAGTCCAATTGTGTGTGTGTGTGTGTGTGTGTGTGTGTGTGTGTGTGTGTGCATCTCAGCTGAAAAGGGAGAGATGGTTAGGGAGAGGAGACAAGATGGCATAAAAAGGCAGTAACTCACCTGAACTCTTCCTAAAACCTCTCTAAACACCTTTAAATAATGTCCTAAAATAATTCCTTGAGCTGCAAAACCCACAGAAGAATGGGTGAAATAATTTTCCAGACAATAACTTAGAAGGTCAGCAGAAAAGATCTGTTACGCCTATTTAAGAGTCCAGCTAAGACCTCACCACCACAGACTAAGCCCCAGAGAACCAGAAACAGGCCTTGGGAGCCACTGAATCGGTAATGGTTGCTTCCTAAACTTTCAGCCCAGAGAAAGTAAGAAGGTTAAATAACTAGTCAGAAGGAGATTACAGGAGTTTCTCCTCTGAAACTGGGGCAGGACTATGTTGTTTTACTCAAACTTGGATAAAGGTCACACTCATGGTTGTCAGGGCAAAGAGCACTAGCATACCAGAGCCACAGCGGAGTAAGGACACTTCTCACAGTTCTAGGGCAGAAAAGAGAGTTTGTGATCGCTCCCAGACCAGAGTAGAAGCCAGTTCTATAAATCATTCTGCTTAGTTCATTCCACTTTGAAAGAACTGAAAATGTACAGGTCTCTAGAGATATCTCTGAAAAGAGAAGCACAAAATCCCTGAAGCTTGGTGCACCCTGTGCCCTGGAAGCAGAGTCCTATTTTAGCAAAGAGTTAAAAGTCAAGAAATAGGCTAGGGAAATGAGAAACCAACAGAAAAAAGTCTGAGAATAGAAAATTATTATGGTGAAAAGGAACATCAAAACACACTCCAAAGACGATATCAAAGTAAATGATCCTACATCTAAAGCCTCCAAGAAAAATATGAATTGGTCTCAGGCCATGGAAGAACTCAAAAAGGATTTTGAAAATCAATTAAGAAAGGTAGAGGAACAACTGGGAATGGAAAAGAGAATGATACAAGGAAATCATAAAAAATGTGTCAACAGCTTGGTAAAGGAGAGAAAACAAATGCTGAAAAAGAATGAGAGACCACAAGAAGGATATCTTAGTCTGAGAAAAGAGTTTCCTGTTGGAAAGTGAAGTGTTAACTTTTATAGACAAAAAGGGGACAGGGACTTCTGGACAAAAATTCTACATTTACATCTTTGAATTTGTTTTAAAAGATGGCAGTGTTGACACTGAGAATAGATAGATCAATCCCTTTGTAAGAGCTACTAGAAACCTTAGATTCCAGTCCACAAATTATATGTAGTAGCTCTGTAATCTTGGGCAAGTTGCTTAAACCCTCAGTTCCCTTGGATGCTTTGTGATGCAGGTGAGTTATAAATTTGGAATGTTTCCATTTCAGGAAAGCCCTAGGCTTATGAAATTATAAATTATGTGACCAATAATAGCAATTTAATAGCATTATGAAAATTTTATAATAATAAAGTAAATGTATAAATATAATAAATAATTAAATGTAAAATCTAGGAACAGGGAGAATAATAAGTAATATTTACCACACCATGCATATTTGCCATGCCAATAGATATTTTATCTAAACAAAATTCATAGAGTATCATATTTGTATACATATATATTGTATATACATGTATTATTACAGTAGCATTAGTAACATACACATAAATAAGTATAAATATATGTATATGTGTATATGAAGTTTATGTATGGGTATATATGAAAATCACAAATTCCACCTTCTTTATGTTGGTTATGCAGATTAATTCAGCTTAAAATTTCTAAAATTCTATTGGATTTTGGGAAGGATCCATAATTGATTATCTTCTACTTTTCAAGGAAGAAGTGTTACGTTATGCACACACTCATACATATACACACATACACACACACACAGAAACAAACAGAAATGTCTGTGGTATCTGAGACAGAAATATTGTAAGTTTCCAAGGAGACAATATACTTTAGAAACTAAAGTGCTAACTGTATCAGCATAGGTGATTTTGATCATCATTTTTATTATGAAGTACATTATGAAGTAATAGCATTTAGGTGTTAGAATGAAATATCACTAGTAGATACCTGATTGTATATTGGAAGAAAAGAGATGAGGAATTCAAAATAGTTCCATGATTTTAAATCCTGTTGCTAAAATTATTTGGGAAAAATGTCAAAATTACCCTTTCAATACTTCTACCTGGCAAGAGTGTTTATAAATTCTAGGTTTCTACATTTGCATTATGTAGTTGTCTATACTAAAATTTATATATATTTTTTGGTGTACTTGATATTTATATATAAAATTCTTGAAAGTAAAAGGACTTCAATTTGGAATTTTTACTTATTTAAAAGAAAAATGGAATTTTCCCTCTTTGTATAATGGCTTTATTCATTTTTTCTATTTCTGTCAAAAAGCAAATAGCATATTATTAAAATTCCCATTAGGGTATTTTTTTTTCACTTTTGAGATATATTTAAATTGTCCTTAGCAGATTCAATTATAGAAAACAACAAGCATTTTTAAAGAAAATCAACAGTAAAAGGCTGCCATATGGTACACTGAAAAATCACAACTTTTTTCCCAATAATATATGAAAAAAATTTTTTAGGCCATCCCACTCAATTTCTATTTAATTTTAACTGCTACAGTATATGTAATAAGATACTGTATTACTATTTTTAAATTAAACATGAGTTTATTATGTACTATAGCTTTTAATTATCCCCTTAATTTGCATGGCATTTTACATTTTATTTAAATAAAAATACAGGATTTTCACTCTAAAATTATAGAAGGTATATGATGCATGATTGGTAATATGATACAATAGATATAGGGCTAATTCTGGTGTCTGGAATATCAAAGTTCAGTTCTGGACTCTGATGCATACTATATATTAACATAGAAAGTTATATGACCTCTCACTGCCAATGCAACACTATGAGACCAGAAATTACAGAAAAACTACTGTTCTGCATCAATGGATGGAACTGTCTAACTCAGTTCTCCACACTAATGATAATATTTTTTCAGGCCAATATTCAAACTTAAATGAAGAAAGTAGGGAAAATCATCTGACCATATAGCTAAGAACTAAGCAACCTCTTTTAAGAATATAAAGTAGAAGTGATGAATAGATTTAAGGGGTTAGATCTCGTAGATAAGAGTACCAAAAGAACTATGAACAGTGGTTCAAAAACTGTATAGGAAAATGTAACAATAACAACAACAAAACATTCCAAAGAAAAAGAAGAACAAGGAGCAAAATGGCTGTTTGGTGAGGCTTTGAAAATAGCCGAAGGAAGAAACCAAACAAAAGAGAAAGGAGAAAGGGAAAGATGTAGCCAACTGAATGCAGAATTCTAGAGAATCATTTGCTGCTGTCCCTCCTAATCAAACAATGAGATCATAATCAAAGAATGAGGAGCCAATGTACAGTATATCTGACTGTGGCTGATCAAATCAATATGAGCTTAGAAGGCTCTTCTACACGTTGGGTACAAATAGTCCATATAAACATTTGAGAATGAGACGCCTCTAAATTTTTGCAGTTTGCATTTTGTTTGAGATAATTCAATTATGTTTTGCTCATAGAACACAGCACTTTCTTTGATGTAGGCATGCCATACTGGAAGGTCTTATGTCACCGTCTCCTATGTCTCACAATAAATACCAAGGCTTTTTTAAAAATAATATTTTATTTACCCCAATTACATGATTTTTTTTTAAAATTTTGAGCTCCAAATTCTATTCCTCTACCCCTCTCTTCCCCTTTCTCTGAGATGGTGAGCAATCCAATATAGGTTTTGCCTGTGCAATTACATGAAACATTCTCATATTAGTTATTTTTTCTTATAAGAAGACTTGAATAGAAAAAAAGAAAGGAAGAAAGAAGGAAAGAAAAGAAGGAATGAAGAAAGAAAAAGAGAAAGAAAAGTAAGAAAAAAGAAAGAAATAAAGAAAAATAGAAACACAGAAACAAAGAAACAGAAATATTCAAAGAGAACAAGAGGATGCTTCATTCTATATTCACTCTTTCTGTTGATGTTTCATCATGAATCTATTGAGATTGTCATAGGTCATTGTATTTCTGAGAATAGCTAAGCCATTCACAGTTCTTCATTGTACCTTATTGCTTTTCCTGTGTACAACATGCTCCTGGTTCTGCTCACTTCACTAGGCATCAGTTCTTGTAAGTCTTTCCAGGATTTATTTCCTGAAATCAATCTGATTATTATTATAGCATAATAATATCCCATCACAATCACGTGTTACAACTTGTTAATTCCCCAATTGATGGGCATCCTCTCAATTTCCAATTCTTAGCCACTACCATAAAGCTTCAATAATTATAAAATATAAATATTTTTCAACAAGTAAATCCTTTCCACCTTTTTGACGTCTCTGGGACACAAACCTTGCAGTGGTATTCCTGAATCAAAGTGTGTGCACAGTTTGATTGACTTTGGGACACAGAGGCAAATTGTTTTCCAGAATGGTTGGATCAGTTTACAACTTCATTATCAGTGCACTTCATGTCCCATTTTTCCCATATCCCCTCCAACATTTATAATTGTATTTCATTTTTTATTTTGCTATATTAGGAAATCTAATAGGTATGAGGTGGTACCTCAGAATTGTTTTAATTTGCATTTTTCTAATCCATAGTGATGTAGAACATTTTTTAATATGACTACAGAAAACTTTTATTTCTTTGTCTGAAAATTATCTGTTCATATTCTTTGATGGTTTAGCAATTGGGGAATGTGTTTTTATAAATTTGAACTAATTATCTACATATTTGTCAGAGACACTGGTTGCACATTTTTCCTGGTTTTCTGCTTTCCTTTTAATTTTGGTTGCATTAGATTTTTTGTGCAAAAATATTTTAATTTAAAAAAAATTGATATTACTTTATATTTTGTAATATTTTCTATATTTTCTTTGGTCTTAAATTCTTCCCATATCCATAGAACTGACAAAGTATTCCATGCATTTTTGTTTCTGCTTTACTGTTTTCCAGTTTCCCCAGTGGTTTTTGTCAAATAATGAGTTCTTGTTTGAAAAGCTTGAATCTTTGAGTTTGTCATATACTGGATTACTATGGTCTTTTATTCTAGTGTAATGTATACCTAATCTATTTTACTGATCCACTACTCTATTTCTTAGCCATTTACTAAATTGTTTGGCTAATTAATGCTTCATAGTACAGTTTGAGATCTGGTACAGCTAGGTCAACTTCCTTCACATCATAATTTTCATTGATATTCTTAATATCCTTGACTTTTTGTTCTTGCAAATGACTTCTATTATTATTTTTTCTAGGTCTATAAATTAACACCAAAATTCTTAAGGGAGTGTCCTTCTATCACTTCTTCTGACCTCTTCCAACCACTTCCTTTACATGAGTTCTCTGTAAAATAGACTTTGTCATTTGAACAGTATGGAGAACCCATTATAACTGTACTCTCTGTGGTAGAGTTTGAATGCTTGGCAGTTTAGCTTGATAAAGGACCTTAGCGTCCAGTACTTTATTTTTCCAAATAATACTCAGAATCTTCCTCAGACAATTCAAATGTAAGTGATTCAATCTTCTAGAATGGCACTAGTAGACTGTCCAGTTTTCAAAGTCATACAACGAGTTCAGCACAATGGCTCTGTAAACTTTCATTTTGGTAAGCAGTCTAGCACCTATTCTCTCCCACACTTTCTTTTGGAACCTCCCAAACACTGATCTAGCTATAACAATGAATGAATCAACCTCATCATCTAGGTGTGTCATTGCTTGGTCGTTTCAACTGTGCCTAACCCTTCATAACCTCATTGGAGTTTTCTTGGCAGAAAAACTGGAGTTGTTTACCATTTTCTTCCTTTACAGATGAAAAATTGCTGCAAGCAGGATTAAGTGGCTTACCAAGTGTCTCACACCTAGCTGCCCTCAAGGCCTAGCACTCTATCCACAGTATCACCTACCTATTGCTGTGTATGTCCACATCTGTGGCAAGTATGCTACCAAAGTAAGTGAAATTGTGTGCAGCATGCAGTTTTTTTTTTTTTTAATTTTCTGGAGTTAATGATTCAACGTGTGGTTGCTGTGTTACTGACTGGGAAATAACATATGTTTTCTTCACAATAATTGTCAGGCCAAAATAAGCATTAGTGGCAGAGAATTAATCCATAAATTGCTGAACCTCAGCCTGAAAGACCACATTGTGCTCACAATCATCTTCAAAAAAAAAGTCATGGGGGCAGAGCCAAGATGGTGGAGTAAAAGTACCTCTCCCCCAAAGCCCTCAAAATATTTATAAAAATGACTCTGAAAAGTTCTACAACTACAGAACCCATAAAATGACAGAGTGAAATAAATTCCCAGCTCAAGATAACATGGAAAGTTGATGGGAAAGGTCTTTCACACCAGCCAGGGAGCAGAGTGCAGTCCAGCCTGAACTACACAGCCCCAGATGGGCCACAGCAGGCCTCAGTGGACTGAATTACTGACAGCTGTGGCAGTTTCAAGAATTATCAACATAGAAATGCCAAAAAGGTCAGTGGGGAAATTCTGTGGGACTTTGGTGAAAGAGGAGCATGCAGTCTGTTCAGTCCTAGGACAATAGGGGTGGGGGGTTGGTAGTGGTCAATGGTGATGTTGGCAGCAGCAGCAGAGGCTACTTGTAGAGCTCTGGGTCCAGATATGGTGGGGGACCAAGCAGCTGATACAAAATCCCTGAAGCCTGGGACAGTATAGCTACACACACTCCCACTCCCACTGGAATCCTACTTTGACAAAGAATTAGAAAGTCAAGTGTTTGGCTGCGAAGATGAGTAAACATCAGAAAAGAATTCAGATTATTGAATCTTGCTTTGGTGACTAGGAAGATCAGGGTATACAGGAGGAAAGCAGAGTCAAAATTCCTAAATCAAAAGCTTCCAAGAAGAATATGAATTGGTCCATGGAAGAGCTGCAAAAAGATTATGAAAATTAAGTAAGAGAAATAGAGGAAAAAATGGGAAGAGAAATGAGAGTGATGCAAGAAAATCATGAAAATCAAAACAACAGCTTACTAAAGGAGACACCAAAAATACTGAAAAAAAAAATAACATCTTAAAAAATAGACTAATCCAGGTGGCAAGACATCCAGAAAACCAATGAGGAGCTGAATGCCTTAAAAAATAGAATTGGTCAAATGAAAAATGAGGTCCAAAAGCACACTGAAGAAAATAATTCCATCAAAATTAGAATTGAGCAAATGATAGCTAATGACTTTATGAGAAATCAAGAAATCATAAAATGGAACCAAAACAATGAAAAAAATAGGAAAAAAAGGTGAAATATCTCATTGGAAAAATCACTTACCTGGAAAAGAGATCCAGGAGAGATAATTTAAAAATTATTGGCCTACCTGAAAACCATGATCATAAAAAGAGCTTAGATATCATCTTTGAAAAAATTATTAAGGAAAACTACCATGATATTCTAGAACCAAAGGGTCAAATAGAAATTGAGATAATCCACCAATTACCTCTTAAAAGAGAAAGGAAAATTTCTACAAATATTGTGGCCAAATTCCAGAGTTCCCAGGTCAAGGAGAAAATATTGCAAGTACCCAGAATGAATAATTCTAGTATGATTAAAACAGAAGCAGGATAGCACTAGATCTAGCAGCTTCTACATTAAGGATCAAAAGGATTATAACATGATATTGTGGAGGTCAAATGAACTAGGATTAAAACTCAGTAACGTACCCAGCAAAACTTCAGTATAATCCTTCAGGAGAAAAATGGTCATTCAATGAAATAGAGTATTTCCAAACATTCTTGATGAAAAGACCACAGCTGACTAGAAAATTGGACTTTCAAACATAATCATCAAGAGAAGCTTGAAAAGGTAAGCAGGAAAAAGAAATCATAAGGGACTTACTAACTCAGCTAAGTTGAACTGTTTACATTCCTGCATGGAAAGATGATAATTTTAACTCACGAGACCTTTCTCAGTATTAAGGTAGTTGAAAGAGATAGATAGATAAATAGATAGATAGATAGATAGGTAGATAGATAGATAGATAGACAGATAGATAGACAGACAGACAGATAGAAAGATAGACAGCAGAGAGTGAGCTGAATATGAAGGGATGATATCCAAAGAATAAAATTAAGGGGTGAGAGAGGAATATATTAAGAAAAAGAGAAAGGGAGATATAGAATGTGGTAAATTATCTCACATAAAAGAAGCAAGAAAAAGAATTCACAATGAAGGGGAAGAGGGGTAAGGTGAGAAGGAATGAGTGGACCATACTCTCATCAGATTTGGGTTAAGGAAGAAATAACGCACACACACCAAATTAGGTATCTTACCCTACAAGAAAGTAGGAGGAAAGGGGATAAGAGGACGGCAATGATACCAGGGAGGGCAGGAGCAGTCAGAAGCAAACACTTTAGAAAAGGGAAAGAGTCAAAGAAGATAGCTATTTCTATTTGAGTTTCACACTACTGATCTAAGGTCCAGCTTCTGATAAAACTCTTTGAAGACTTTAGCTACGTTGGTCTTTAGAAAACTGTTACTTAGTTTATTATGAAGCTACTTCTGAAGCCCTATTATCTTGGTAAGCCCTATAGCTTGCACTTCATTGACATAGCCTTCAAGAACCTAGCACCACCTCCATGTCAGGATTAGGCACTACTCAACTTTAATATATTTTGTGTTTCCCCTATAAAGTAGAATGATCTTTGAACTGAAGAGAGTAAAGAGATTACAGCCATCAGGACATTCAAAGATTTAAAACTAGAGGGAACCTTGGAAGGTATCAACACTGTCTCTCTAATTTTATTGAAAAGGAAACTGATAGGTTAAGTGACTTCCCAGGGTACATCCATAATGCAATTCTAGACTTTTTTAAAGCATCTCATACAGATATAGACAGATATATATATATATATATATATATATATATACATACACATACATATATATATTTATATATATATATATATATATATATACATACACATACATATATATATTTATAAACATTTACACATATAAATATGTACTTATATTAACACATATGTGTATATACATATATTTATACATATACATGCATGTATACACACCCATACACATATACATGCATGTGATGAAAGTCTGAGGGTAGTGAAGCCCCAGGGGTAAGATGGAATGTGTTCCCCACATGCAGGGAGAGGTGTGTCTTGTGCAATGCAAAAGGAGATAGAAAAGACATCTCAAGTCTCTTTTTCTAACACCCAACGAGAAGGGAGACTTAAATTTCCACCATGAGGAGAAGCAGGAAGCTGGAGCCAGAATCTACCAGTCTTCTCTCCTCAGAGGAAGGACTTGTGATACTACTAATCAATTAAATGGTGAAAGTAGAATAAAGATATAGTTCATGGGAATCGGGGAGATTGAAGAACTATTTCTAGATCATTTGTGAGGAAGAGAACCTTGTATTTTTTTTGTCCACAAGAATAAGAGAAAGGGGTAGGAGGTTGGGAAAAATATATAGTTTCTAAACTCCTTGAAAAAGCAATTTTTTAATATAAGCCACTCTAAATCTTTGTGATTTGCTTTAAAGGAGGAGAGGTATAAGTGATTCTGCTAGAAGGTGGGGGTTTAAAAGAGGTAGTGAATCGGTAAGCATTTACTTTTTTCTTTAAATTAATTTATTTAATTTTAGTTTTCAACATTCACTTCCATATGCTTTTGAGTTTTAAACTTTCTCTTCCTCCCCTGTCCCCTCCCAAAGATGGTATGCAATCTGATAAAGACTCTACATATACATTGTTATTAAACATATTTTCACAGTAGCCATGTTAAAAAGAGTAATTAGAATGAATTAGCAAAAACATGAGAAAGAAAGAAAAGAGAGAGAGCAAATAGTTAGCTTCAATTTGCATTCAGACTCCATAGTTCTTTCTCTGGATGTGCATAACACCTTCCCTCATCATTCTTTTGGAGTTGTCTTAGATTCTTGAATTGCTGAGAAGAGCTGCCTATGAAAGTTAAGCATCACACAAGGTGACTGTTACTGTGTATAATGTTTGTTTGTTTCTGCTCATTTCACTCAGCATCAGTTCATGTAATTCTTTCCATATTTTTTCTGAAGTCTCTCATTTATGATAGCACAATATTATTCCATTCCATTCCTTACTACAACTTGTTCAGTCATTCCACAATCAATAGGCATCCCCTCAATTTCCAATTCTTGACCACCACAAAAAGAGCTGCTATAAATAGCTTTGTACATTGTGAACTTTTCCCATTTTTATAATATCTTTGGGATATAGCCCTAGAAGTTGTATTATAGGGTCAAAGGGTATGCAAATTTTTATAATCCTTTGGGCATAGTTCCAAATTGTTCTCCATAATGATTGGACCAGTTCACAACTCCACCAACAATGCTTTAGTGTTCCAATTTTCCCACTTATTCTCTAGCAGTTATCATTTTCCTGTTTTTTCATGTTCGTCAATCTGATGGGTGCGATGTGAAACCTCAGGGTTGCTTTGATATGCATCTCTCCAATAGCAATTTAAAGAATTTCTATATGACTATAGATAGCTTTAATTTCTTCCTCTTAAAACTGACTTATTATATCTTTGAGCATTTATCAACTGAAGAATGACTTATATTCTTATAAGTTTGTTCCATGTGTCTATATATTTTAGAAATGAGGCTTTCATCAGAGATATTGGTGGTAAAAATTGCCAGTTTTCTGCTTCCCTCCTAATCTTTGTTGCATTGGCTTTGTTTGTGCAAAACCTTTTCAATTTAATGTAATCAAAATTGTCCATTTTGCATTTTATAATTTTCTCTATCTCTTTTTGGGTTATACATTTTTCTTTTCTCCATAAATCTGATGATAAACTATTCTTTGCTTTCCCAGTTTGCTTATAGTATCTGCCTTTGTATCTATATCACATACCCATTTTGACTTTATTTTGGTATATGGTATAAATGCTAGTCTATGCTCAGTTTCTGCCACACTATTTTACAGTTTTCTCAGAAGTTTTTTGTCAAATAGTGAGTTCTTATCCCAGAAGCTGGAGTCTTTATGTTTATTAAATTGTGGATTACTACAGTGAAAGCCTAAGGAAAGTGGGATTTTTTTATTGTTTTCTTTCTGGAATTCAGTTCCCCAGATGTTTTGAAAACATCTGAAGGATTCATCTCCTTTGAACCCTGTTAATCCGCAGTTGAATTGAGTCATATGGGTTTTGTGACTATTGAATCTGAACCAATCAGGAGTGAAGTCTTTGTCATCTGTACTGGGAAGTTGGCATTTTGCTTTGGGGTTCAATTCTGAGAAGGACCTTTTGATTCTCTGGATGAGGCTTTGAGTATATTAAGAGTCCCAGAACTACTCAGATATTGGTGCTCTCCTGGTCCAGTGGTATATTTCTATGGTTGTATAGCTTTGCTCAGACATTTGAAGCACTGTCTGTTGAATCTCTATGCTAATTTTCCTGCTTGTACTTTCTAAAATTACTTCTTCTTATTTATCTGTAACTAAAGTAAGACTCTTGACCCTTTTAAAGTCTTTCATTTAGAAAAACAAATCAAAGAAACTGTGCTAGTAGCCCACCCTGTATGCTAGTGCGGTGGCTAACACATTTGGCGCAGTTAGCAGGATAGGTGCAGACTAAAGAAATTATGGGATTTTGTGGGACAGTGATAGTTGTTATCCCAGTTATTGTGTTACTTTTGTTAGCAACATGAGAGAAACCAAGTGAGCAACAGGAGCAGGAGTGGTTTCCCAGGTGCCTAGAGCAGGGCTCCTTGGAGATAACCTCTCCTTACCCCTCCCTATCCCACTAGCACTGCTGAGGAGAAAGACCAGAGCAGCAGCTGTGGGAGGAGAGCAAGCTTGTGGGAGTTAGGGATGACAAGAGCCAGGGTTTGAGTGGAGTAACTCTGTCTGACTATGCTAGAACCGTAGAGTCTCTGGAAGTGTGCTTTGCCTAGAACTTAGATCTGAGCACTCTTCCCCATGGAAGGCTGGGCGAGGACAAACTACCTTGGAGTTGAGGTGTTGCAGGCCAGAGACAGAGGCTAGAGGCAGGAGGCACTGGAGCTTGTGTATGGACCCCAGTGAGGTGAGACATGGAGCAGGAGTAGTGGGCTGCCTGCATGAGAACCCAGGCAGGAGCCACTGGGAGTGATTGGTTCCTGTAGGAAGAGGAAACCCAGAGCTTGGAGATCAGTCGGTAGTCGAGATGGAGGCTTTGCAGCAGGGCAGTAGCAATGGGCATTCTTTCCTGTCAGGTTTCCCTGGAGTTGGGGAAGTGCCACGATCCTCAAGGACCCACCCTGTTGGCTTTGTTGCTCAGCCACCCCTCAGGACTTGGAAGTAGGGGCTGGAGCTGTGTTAAGACTCTTTGACTCATTAAAACCTGTGCACACCTGAGTGTCAGGTGGGAGCCTGCAATAGCAGCATGGGGAGAAGGACACATGCCCACAGGAACTTTATTTGGATATTTTGTTTTGAATTAACTGTGATGTAGAGGTGGAATATGTTGAGTTCTCTGATGTTATATACTTTTGTGTTTGTTTAAAACCATATGGCCACCTTGGTTATAAGTTGTTTTGTATTTTGTAAATGTGAAATTCATGATGTGTTTATGTTTATTCCTTTTGTATTGTGAGGGGGATTATGTTGATCTGATATATATTTCATAAAAAGATGTTAATGCCTCTATTTGTTCCAGAATCCCTGGCAATAACAATCTCTTGTTCATCTTTGTAGATTGTAAAGGCTAAGTGTTAGGTTGTAAAGGCCAGTATCCTGGAGGAGTGTGATGTTATCTCAAGCAAAGTAGAATTTTTTGTTGTTTTCTTTCTGGAGTTCATTTTCCCAGGTTCATTGAAAACATCTGAAGAATTGGTCTCCTTTGAACCCTGATAATCCACAGCTATGTTGAGTCATGTAGGTTTCATGCTTACTGGCTCTGAGCCAATCAGGAGTTGAGTATTTGTTATATATATTGAAAGATTGGTACTTTGCTTAGGGGGTTCAGTTATGAGAAGAACCTTTTGATTCCCTGGACAGGACTTTGAGTAGCCATTTGTTAAGAATCCCCTGACTATTCAGAGGTTTGTGTTCCCCTAGTCTGACAGCGTAAGTAGGTGGTTCTTTTACTTTGTTCAGATAGTAGGAGCCTTGTCTATTAATTTTTGTGCTAATTTATTTCCTTGTATTGTCTCTCTTTGTGTTTTATCCATATTCAAGGTGTCAATCTTTTCCCTGAACTAGTGAATAACTTATATAAGTTTAATTAAAGAAGGATTGTTAACCACTTTCAAGCTATCTTTCCTTTATAAAAACAGATCAAAGAACCTGTGCTAGCAGGGCATCCTGGATGTGCTAGGGTGCTTGCTGTTACATATAGTCATTGACTACTGTGTCTTGTGTACCTAACCCATTTCACTGATCCACCACTCTATCTCCTGGTCAGTACCAAGTAGTTTTGATGATTCCTACTTTATAACACAATATAAAATCTTTATGGCTAGGCTGCCTTCCATTGCATTTCTTTTCATTAATTCTACTGATATTCTCGAGCTTTTGTTTTGCCAGATGATTTTTGTTATTATTTTTTCTAACTGTATAACTTTTTTGGTAGGTTGACTGGCATGATAATGAATAAGCAAATTAATTTAGGTAGAATTGTCATTTTCATTATATTTGCTTGGCCTACCATGAGCAACTGATATATTTCCAATTATTTGGATCCGACATTTTTTGTGTGAAGTGTTTTGTAATTGTGTTCTTATGGTTCCTGGATTTGTTTTGTCAGGTAGATTCCCAAATATTTTTTAATGTATATAGTAACTTTAAATGGAATTTCTCTTTCTATCTCTTGCTGTTGGGCTCTGCAGTAATATGTAGAAATGTCAATGAGTTCTGTGGGTTTCTTTCATATTCTGCAACTTTGCTAAATTTGTTCATTATTTCACGTAGGTTTTTTTAGTTGATTCTCTAAGCATATCATCATATCATCTGCAAAGAGAGATAGCTTAGTTTCTTTTTTGTCTATTCAAATTCTTCATTTTCTTTTTCTTCTCTTATGTCTAAAGCTGGTGTTTCCTGTATCATATTGAATGATAGAGGTGATAATGGATAGCCTTGTTTCACTCCCAATCTTACTGGAAATGCATCTAGCTTATCCTCATTACATATAATGCTGACTGATGGTGTTAGGTCGATGCTACTTATCATTTAAAGAAGGATTCATTTATCCATATGCTCTCTAGTGTTTTTATAGGAATGAGTATTATATTTTGTTAAAAACTTTTTCTGCACCTATTGAGAAAATCATATGGTTTCTGTTGATTTCAGTTATGCTTATAGTCTCCCTAATACTGACCCAGTCCTGCAATCCTAATATAAATCCTACATAGTCATAGTGTATTATCCTCATGATAATTTGCTGCAATCTTTTTGCTGATTTTTCATTTAGATTTTTATCATCTATATTCATTACATAAATTGATCTATAATTTTTCTGTTTTGACCCTTCCCTGTTTATGTATTACTAATATATTTGTATCATAAAACAAATTCAGTAGGACACCATCTTCACTCATTTTCCCAAATAGCCTATATAGCATTGGAATTATTTGTCCTTTAAATGTTTAATAGAATTCACTGCTAAATCCATCTGGCTCTGGAGAATTATTTTTTTCAGGAGTTCATTGATAGCTTGTTCAACTTCTTTTTCTAAAATGGGGCTATTTAAGCATTTTACTTCCCCTTCTGTTAACCTGGGCAATTTATACATATGTAAATATTCATCAATTACACTAACATTGTCAAATTTATTGACATACATTTGGACAAAAGAGTTCCTAATTATTGTTTTAATTTCCTCTTCATTGGTGGTGAATTCACCCTTTTCATTTTTGATACTGGTAATTTTATTTTCTTCTTCCTTTTTTTAGATCAATTAACCAAAGGCTTGTCTCTTTTATTGCTTTTTTCCTATAAAATCTGCTTTTAGTTTTATTCATTAGTTCAATAGTTTTCTTAATTTTAATTTTATTCATCTCTCATTTGGTTTTCAGAATTTCTAATTCAGTATTTAGTTGGAGATTTTTAATTTGTTCTTTTTCTAGTTTTTAGTTGAATGCCTAATTCATTTATCTCCTCTTTCACTGTGATATTCATGTAAATATTTAGAGATATAAAACTTTCCCTCAGAACCACTTTCACTGCATCCCATAAGTTTTGGTATCTTGTCTCATTATTATCATTCTCTTGGATGAAGTTATCAATTGTTTCTATAATTTGTTATTTGACTCACTCATTTTTTTTAAGATTAGATTATTTAGTTTCTAACCAATTGTTAGTTGATTTTTCCATGGCCCTTTACCACATATAATTTTTATTGCATCATGATCTAAAAAGATGAATTTTGTATTTCTGTCTTTCTGTATTTGATTGTGAGATTTCTATTCCCTACTTATTACATGGTCAATTTTTGTATATCTGCCATATACCACTGAGAAAAATGGTATATTTTCTCTACCCCCATTCAGTCTTCTCCAGAGGTCTATTATGTTTAACTTAAAAAAAAATTCTATTCCGCTCCTTCACTTCTCTATTGTTTATCTGGTGGTTAGGTTTATCTAGTTCAGAGAGCAGGAGGTTGACCTCCTCTATGAGAATAGTTTTGCTGTCTATTTCTTCTTGTGACTCCCTTAACTTCTCCAGAGAATTTAACTTTTCCCTTACTTTCCCAAAGAATTTGGATGCTATGCCACTTGATTCATATATATTTAATAATGATATTACTTCATTTTCCATGGCACTTTTAAGCAGTATATGGTTTCTTTTCTTGTCTCTGTTAATTAGATATACTTTTTTTTTTTTTGCTTTTACTTTGTCTGCAATCAGGTTTGATACTCCTACTTTTTTTTCCACTTCAGCTGAAGCATAATATATTCTACTCCAGTCTTTTACCTCTACCCTGTGTGCATCCCTCTCTTTAAGATATGTTTCCTGTAATCAACATATTGTAGGATTATGGTTTTAAATCACTCTGCTATCCACTTCTATTTTATGGTAGAGTTGATCCCATTCATAGTCACAATTATAATTACTATCTGTGTCTTTCTCTCCATCCTATTTTCTTCCCTCACTACATTTATGCTTTAACTTCTCCTTTTCCCCTTTTTATCCTCAAAAATTTTACTTTTGACCACCATCTCCCTGAATCTTCCCTCCCTTCTTTTGACCATATCCCTTTTGTTTCCCCTTTCCCTTCCTACTGCTTTTAGAGCAAGTTAGATTTCTATACCTGAGTACACTATTCCCTCTTTTAGCCAAATCTGAAGAATTAAATTTCAAACAATTCTCATCTCCCTCCCTTCCTCTGTAATATGTTTTTGCATTTCTTCATGTGATGTAATTTACCCTTTTCTGCCTCCTTCTTTCCTTTTTTCCCATTACAGTCCGTTTTGATGCTTCAATATGTTTTTTATCATCACATAAGAATCAATTTATACACACCCTCTCATTCTATGTATATCCCTTCTACCCTGTCATCATAAAAATATAGTTCTCAAAAGTTACACTTATCATCTTCTCATATATGGATGTAAACAGTTTACCCTTGTTGAATAGAAGTTTGTTTTTTTTTTTCTTTCTTGTTTACCTTTTTATGCCTCTCTTGAGTCTTGTATGGAAGATCAAATTTTCTGTTGAACTCTGGTCTTTTCAGCAGGAATGTCTGGAAGTCCCCTATTTCATTGAATATCCATCTTCTCACTTTTAAAATTATGCTCAATTTTGTTGGGTAGTGGATGCTTTGTTGTAGTCCAACCTTCATTGCCTTATGGAATAGCATATTCCAAGCCCTCTAATCTTTTAATGTTGATGCTGCCAGATTCTGAGTAATTCTTACTGTGATTCCATGATATTTGAATTATCTCTTCCTGGCTGCTTGCAGTATTTGCTCCTTGACCTGATAATTCTGGAATCTGACTATAATATTTCTTGACATTTTCAATTTGGGATCTCTTTCAAGAAGTGATTGGTAGATTTTTTGAAAGAATATTTTACCCTCTGGTTCCAGGACCTCAGGCAAGTTTTCCTTGGTGACTTCTTAGAAGATACTATCCAGCCTCTTTTTTTAAATTTGGTTTTCAAGTAAACTAGTAATTTTTTAATTGTCTCTCTTGGATCAATTTTCCAGGTCTGTTGTTTTTTCAATGAGGCATTTTAGGTTTTCCAATTTTTCATTCTTTTGATTTTGTTTAACTGATTCTTGATGTCTCATAGAGTCATTAAGTTCAATTTTCCCAATATTAATTTTTTTTTAAAATTGTTTTCTTAAGTTAGCTTTTGTACCTCCTTTTCCATTTGGTCAATTCCACTTCTTAAGGAGCTGTTTTCTTCCATGATTGTTTTTTTTTTCTATTTTGTCAATTGTATTTTTAAAGGAATTATTCATTTTTTTCTATCTGTCTAATTTGACTTTTAAAATCTATCTTGAGGTCTTCCACGAAGGCTTTTTGGGTTTAAGACTAATTCATATTTCCCTTTGAGGCTTCAGATATGGGTAGAGTGACAGTGTACTACTCTTCTGAAATTGTATTTTAATATTTCTTTTCCCCACAGTAAGTATCAATGGTCTTTGTTTTTGTATCTTGCTTCTTGCTCATAATGTTTGACTTTTTCCTGGCTTCAGAAGTTAAAATTTAAAAGTTGGTCTCTGCTTCTGGTTAATGGGGGAAACTGTCCCATGTTTCTTGTGATGGAGGTTAGGAGTCTCGTTACTGGCTTTATGTGCTGGGATTTCAGGAACTTGCAGGTGGAGGTTGCAGAGTCTCTATCTTGCCTGATGATGAGCTGGAGCTGGTAGTGGTACCTGGTCAGTGTCCTGGCCAGGTGGTGTTTTTCTGTATTTCCTCATGGTTCCTCTGAAGCTTGCAGGGTGAGGTATGGGAGTGAGGACACTTGGACACAGGAGTTTGCCTCCTCTCCATGTGCTATGCTAGGCTACAGGTAGGCTTATTCACTGATGGATGCCCATCTTCTTGTTTCTCTGTGTTGGTGTCTATTGATTCCATTGGCTGTGTGAAAGCCCATTGGGCTTCTGGCTTTAATGCTTACCCTCTTTGCTGCCCTGAGGCTAAGGATAGATTGATTGCTGAGGCAGGGCTTGCTGATGGCTTGCAGTGATGCCTCCCATGCTGTATTGGTCCCCTTCAGTCACAGCAAGATAGAACTTTCCTGTTAATCACCCTAGCCTCACTACTGAAAAAACTGCTTCACCCTGTCTTTTGACTGGCTTGACTGTTCCAGGATTATTCCTGAGGAACTATTTTCTAGATTTTTCAAAGTCAGTAAAGGAGGGTGAGAGTGACTTACTGTTTACTCTGCTATCATGGCTCCCAGAACAGTAAGCAGTTAACAGTTAGCAGTTAGCACTTATCTTGTGTAAAGCATGGTTCTATGCCCTTCATATATAAAGGTAAAACAAAACAATTCTTGTAAGCTATTCCTCATGGTTCAATGTAAAAGGGTTGGTGGAGGGTTGGGATGGTAAGGTAAGAAAAGAAGTCGTGCCTACTAGGGACAGCACCAGAGATAGATCATCTTTTGATGGGAGCCAACTTTTAGTTCCAGAACATGGAAATAATGTGAAGGGGATGAGATCAAGGTTGAAAGTGATTTTGTTAAAGACTGGTTGGAAGTTCTCCAAAAGAAAATAGAATGTGAGAGAAAAGGAGACTATGGTCTGCAGAAGAATAGAGTTGATGCTGATAGAGGGGATGGAGAGATTAAAGTTAGAGGTCAAGTAGTTTGGTGAAAGGAATATCTCTTCAATATACAGAGACTGAATCATAGAAATCTAGTGAGCAAGAGTTGGAAGTTTACTACTTATAGTATGGCATAGGGATCAGATGTTTGGGGATATCACTATCCAGGGTCTTCTTCTGATTGAGAACAGCATCACTGAGCAATTGGAGAAATAGGTGATATGTGGTTCAGTAAATATCTAGCAATCAGTTACCTTAGTGTAGACTGAACACGTTTGGTGCCACCTTCATATCCTTAGGCCAAAATAGTAAGGGATAAGTCATACTCAGATGATAACTTAGATGTAGAGCAAGAACAATTCAAATCTCTGAAATACCAGAAGTATTGGCTCCCTAATGTCTTTGCTATACAGAGTCTCTGAATGTCTGACACATGTAAATCTTTTTTGACACAGAAGATAATGAAAGATAATGAAACAATTAAATAAACTAGAAATAATTTTTGAATAGAAGTAGCCAGTAATAAATCATTTAATAATGCAAATGAATCATCTGTAATTTTTTTTTCATTGTGTGGAGCTCTGATTCTACTGGCTTTACCAACTTTAATTTAGATGAGTCTAAAGTCTGTTCCAACTCCAGATTCCTGTGATTTAAACCAATCTCTTTATTTTAAAAATGAAGAAAAGAGAATTCATGAAGTTAGTAAGTAGCAGATCTGGCATTTGAATGAAGTTAATTTGAATAAAACTACAATGTTCTCTCTACTCTTTATTGGGAAAGTCATTCTAAAATATTTAATATTTTTTAACTTTTCAGCAACTCTATGCTATTCTCTTTATTAAAGGTCCTGCTTTTATGAATAGATAATCGTTTGTAAGTGGCTTATTAGAATGGCAGTCTAAGCAACCCTAGATCCTCCTGTGTAAATGGGTGTTCCTAAGCATTTGTTTCCTTAAGCAAACAAACTTTTTTTCCCCTGGAAACAGTCCTTATATTATTAATTGACTTACAAAACCATTTAATTTTAGACAGTTCAGGGAATTACTGCGAATTCCAAATTAGTGAAGTCTTCAGTTTAACTGAATTTGCATTGTTCAGAAGTGGAATCCAAGAAAGGCATAAACACAAATAACTGAAGCATTACCATAATAAGGGAGGCAGTAATCCATAGACCTAAATCATCTTCTCCTCAAAGATAACAATATTTAAATTCTACCATTGCTTAGTGAATTCTAATGAGTATTTAATACTGTATCTCCAGCAGCTTCAAGACAACCAATTATATTTCACATGGCAAAATATACAGACATAATATTTACTTTCTAATGTTGGAGGACAGTGAGTCTAGATCAGAAGAATTGCCTGAAGGCAAGATGGAGACATCATGGAGAGAAAAAGGGAGCTTTAATGTGCCAGAATCAGAGTTCAGCAAAGCCCCAAAGTAAATGTCGAAGTAGCAGCTACTAGAAGTCATTCACCAGGAAAATGCACATCTGTGCTCATTCCTCAATGAGACCTGTTTGGCTACCTGCAGAAGTAATACTCTGACTTTCAGTAGGAAGAATTTCAGGAATAAGATGAATTAAAAATCTGAGATGTATTGTCATAAAACAAGTGTAGCTGCATGAAAGCTGGATTAGGAGTCTCAAAAATTGATACTGATTCTTGATCACAGTTCATCAAGCAATCTATTAACAGTTGTGAATCACTATGTGCTAGGCATCATGCTAAGGATACAAAAAGAGGTAAAAGATAGTTCCTCCCATCAAGGCGCTTACAATCAAATGAAGGAGAAAATATTCAATATATATATATGTATATATATATATATATATATATATATATATATATATATATATATATATATATATATATATATATATATATATATATATATATATATAAAGTAAGCTAGATACAGAATAAATGGGAAAAATTAGCAGACAGAAGGGGCCTGCAATTAAGAAGAATTGAGGAAGGCTGTTTGTAGAAGGTGGAATTTTAGTTGGGATTTAAAATGAAGCCAGCAAAGGCCATAGAGTGTAGGAGGGAGAATGTGCCATGCATGAGAGACAGATCCAGAGTCAAAAGATGGAGTGTCTTGTTCATAGAACATTCAGGAGGTCAGTGTCACTGCACAGAAGAGCATAAATTGTGGACTAAGTTGTAAAAAGACTGGAAAGGTAGGAGGGCCTAGGTTATGAATGACTCGTATGAAGTATGACTTCATGCTAAGGATCTTAAATATTTTTGAGCTATGAAAGTTTCATAAGGCCATTGGAGGGTGCCACATAGCACACTGAGATAATTTTTGTGATGCAATTGCAATCTATCAATAATATTTTAAAATAACCTTGGAACCCCTCTCTTTTTCTTTTATTAAAAAAAAGAATAAAAACTGAAAGGTCAGTTTCTCTCTCTCTCTGTCTGTTTCCCTGTCTCTCTCTGTCTCTTTATCTTTGTCTCTCACTCCCTCTCTGTTTCTCTCACTCCTTCCCTCTCTCTCTCTTTTTCCCTCTCTGTAGCACTCTCCCTCTCCCTCCCATCTCTCTCCTTCTTGCATTAATCTGTTGCTGTTTCATATAGTGGTGTATGAAAAAAATGTCAAAACTGCTGCTTTTTAAAAATGAAGTTTCTATTTTGAGGCTGGAGAGGATGACAGTGACAACAATGAAACTGATTAATTAAAAAGTTATCACTGGAAATTTTTTAAAAATGTTCTTAGGTCACCACTCCTCTAGGTGCCAGTCATAAAAAGAAGATAATAAGAGCCTACTTCACTATGTAATTTTAACACAACATACATAAAGAGCTTTTTAAACTTTGAAATGTTACAAATGACTGTAGATTTTTCCTATTACTTCAGAGGAGAAGAAAAATAGATGTGTAATTTTATTAGTATAGGTAATTTAAGTAGGGGGATTCTCTTTACCAATTTAGATCAAAAACTTAGAGTCTTGGAAGTTTGCTTAGGGATATTTGTTCAAGATTAAACTGGTACTATGTGCCAAAGGCAAGATTTGAACTCAGTTCTCCCTGACTCCCTGGACACTATTTATGCTGTCTCTTTATTTCTATTATGATTTTGTATAAAATTGTAAGGTTAACCTAGATAATTTCTTAGGTGTCTTTCAGCTTTAAATCTAAGTCCTTTTAACTATAGATTGATCTAAGGATTTATTATTATCTCTATTATGCAAAGTAAGGACTACTATTTATAGTAGTCACTGAAGACTTCAGGAGAAAGTCTCCAGTTAATAATAGCATGTTTTTATATAACACTTTAAGGTTTATAAAGCATTTTACACATATTATCTAATGGTATCCTTCTAAGAACGCTGAGTATCGGGTACTGTCAATATCCCCATTTTACAACTGATGAAATGAGACAAATCAAGGTTAAATGACTTGTAGAATTATAAATCTTGTAAGAGCCTGAAATCAAATTTGAATTCAAGGTATTCTGAACCCCAATCCAAAAGATATTGAGTCAATATGGAGATTGCGAAAAAAAGATTGTTTGTATTTCCTCTATGTTCCTCTCTCCTACAACGTACAGAATTTGTCACCAGGTTGTGGGAACTTATGTCTACCAAAGGGAGTGCATTTCTCTGAGAGGAAATTACGAGTGTTTCATGTTGACTTCCAAGATCAATCCTATTTTACAAAAAATATAACCTTATTATTTAAATGAGCCCATAGTGGATTATTTAGCAAAACAATGAATAAATAATATAGAACTTGACTTTTGGAGTAAAACCAAACCAAATTGTGGTCTTGATAAGATAATGTTCATTAGCATTTGTGTTCAATATGCTTCCCTAAAGCTTACCACAGTGATAGGATGATTGGGACCTTCTAATTCTCTCAGAAAGGAAATACATATTTAATATCTTTTCAGAGGCTCTCTTTTATGCTTCCTCTTGTCAATATTAGGGTCCTGTTACATTGCAATATTACTATAAAACTGAATATTTAGAGGGAATTACTTAGCTGAAGACAGATAGAAATCTTCCAAAGTGTTTGCCATCATTGTGGAAGAAATGGAAATTGAAGTCCAAATGGAAAAGACAATATTTTTATTGATTTGGATATCATTTGAATGTGATATTGTGTTAGTTATATTAAATCATATAATAAAGCGTAAACCATTAAACACTGCAGAGTCTCCTAAATATAAACTATGTTGACTCAAAAAATAATTCAGCCAAACTGTCCAAACTCCAAAATTAAAAGAATAGAGAATATGGACTCCAAAATTTTATAGTTGTTGGTTCCTCAGAAGGAAGCAAAAAGGTGCGTCATGGAACTGAGTAGTCTCTAACATATTTTTAACAAAGAATAATTAGTAAGGTATTTAAATTGTGTCATCAGAGTAATGGATAACCGGAAAAGCAAGTGTAAAAACAGAGAAATTTGGTTAAGATCGACATCTCAACCATATACCATTATGAGACGAATGGATACTTGACTTAGGCAAAAGAGTTCACATGATAAACAGATATATGTGTGTGTGTGTGTGTGTGTGTGTGTTCATCTTTTGTTGCCAAAGAAGACCATGCCATCAGATAAATAATGATATGACTTGCACTTGACTTTGTTTTGAGTGAGGGAGGGCTATTCAGGTCACCAGCTTCACTTGTCCTCCAGAGCCATCTGAATCTAGTGACCAGATATTGATCAGGATGACTGTACATGACCTAGGATGAGGCAGTTGGGGTTAAGTGACTTTCCCAAGGTCACACAAGCTAGTTGAATAGGCATTATTTTAGAAAGCCAGACTTAGAGTCAGGAAAATATAGGTTTAAGGCCTACCTGTGATACATATTTGTCATGCCACTGGGCAAATCCCAATCTCAGTTTCCCTTTCATATGTAAAAATATGTATATTAAGACCAAGTAAGTATGCTTTTTCTCCATATTTGTAAAATACTTAGCCACAGTACATCTGAATTCATAAACATTTTATAATGTTTAATAATTTAGATTATGTAAGGTTCTTTCATTATGTTAACTTTTATTTGGCTGTCAGTAGGACTGAATTACTCCGAAAGATAACTATGGTTTTATCCAGTCAACCAAATTGTGTGTGTGTGTGTGTGTCTGTGCATGTGTGTGTCTGTGTATCTGTGAGTGCCTATGTTAATTTTTTTTTGGCATGGTTCAGATAATAGGAGGAAAATGAGGAGAAGAAAAGAAAGGAATCAGCTGGGATCTCCCTTTATAGGATCTTACCTAAAACATTTGGCTTTGCCACTTCATAAAGTAGCTAAATTCTGGTTATGTTTTGACAAACTACTACCTGAGTAGATTGACTCAATTCAAAGTAATTTGTACAGCTTCCAAATGTTCCTAACTTATGACATGGGAATAACTTGGGTGATGGAGGAGCCTGATTCATAACATAAAGAATCAAAAGAGGAAATTGACATTTCAAGAAGTAGAATACAGTAAAATAATTTTTGACAGGACATTTTTAGAGACAAAAGCCTAGAATAATAATGAAAATTTAAAATTTTATGAAATAGTAATGTTGTTTAGGCTTTCTGGAGAATGCATAAATAAAATGCTAAATAATATAGAATATACTCAGATAAATGGGCGAAATATCGCAAACATCAAAGCCATATTATTTAATAAAAATTTCAATTCCCTGTTCTAAAATTTCATTAAAACCACACTCCTTTCATTGAAAAGTCCTAGAATAAATAATTACCAGTGACATGCACCATCTGCATTTTCTATATAAGTACATAGAATTCAGGTTCATAGAGGCCATATTGTTCATACAGATAGATCCGAGGAGCCTGATTTCTCTTGGTAGTACTTCTTAGACTGTGCTAACACTCAGGCAGTAGATATTGTTTAGGCATGAAAATATTTGACACGAATGTTATAAGGTCTTGAGTTGTACCTGTTACCCCCAGTGGGTATATGGGCTATACACATAGTTTAAACAGTTCTCTTGACTTCTGGCAATTTTTTGACAAAGTAGAATCCCAGAGGGTTCTAAAGTGACACTGACAGCCATGGTTTTGTATCATATTTCACCTTCCAGTATTTTTATTATTTCAATAAGTTATATCATCTAGAGGAAGGAGGACACACAGGTCAAAACCACAGCTCAAATGAAAAATGACAGCTTTCTATTTCTATGAATTGGGCCTGATATGGCATTTGCCCAAAGATATGCAAAGACTGATAAGCTTTTGAAATGGACCTATTAATTAGGTTCTTCTAAAAGTCACTTGCTACAGCCTTCAACAGTATTTCAAATAATATTTATTAACCATCATTGTAACACTCATTTTTATTCAAAAAAAATAAGATATGGTTCTATATCAATATGGTGTTATGTTCCTACACTACAGTCATAACTATAATATGAAGTACAAGGTAATAATAGAAAAAGAGAGGCACAGGAGCTATTAGTTCAGGAAAGGAATCAATCATTTCTAGCTGGGGGAGTCAGGAAAGGCTTAATGTAGTTGAAATTATTGGAATATACCCCATCAGGACTTCCAGAGGTGGAGCAAAGAGAGCAGAGCTGAGACAGCATACACCTGAGCTCTCCCAACATGCCCCTTCAAATAACTTCAGAATACACCTTGGATCTAATCAGAAGGTACAACGATTCGAAGTAATGATTTCTTTAATATTGTCCAAAACAACTTGAAAATAATACCTCAAATTGAAATCTAGAGTAACAGAGCTAACAAAGAGTCAGCTGTAGATATTCTTTCAGCCCAATAAAACTCCAGAAGTTGGAAAGACAGGTCTGTGACAAAAAGGTGGAGGATGACCCTGAGCCTATATAGTTGAAACACCAAATGATGGAACAGAAGCAGCAGCAGATTGAGGGACTCTTAAGGGAGAGAATGTAAGGAGATCTGGCAACTAATCAGACAGGAAGCTTGTGCTAACACCTACTGAAAGATTAGATGCTATTTGACAAATTTATTTTCTATACATACTTCTGAGCAGATGATAGAAAGCATCCCTGAGAAGCACTATTGCTTTTGGTCAGAAGAATTCAGGGACTATGAGAAACTATTATTTCCAGGCACAAAGGCTCCAACCAGAGCAAAGTCCATGGGGAGCAATGACAAGGGAATAGACACCCTTCCTAGTTGAAGGTCAGAGTGTGGACCAGGAAAAGAAAGACCACACCTCTCCTTAGATCAAACAACGTTGGAAGTACTGAAAACTTCCAACTCCCCAGAACTAACTGAAAATAGCAGGGTGACAAAGTTGTGTTCTTTTGCTTTGTTTTGTTTTCCAAAACACAGATACACTTGTGCCTGCACCTTGCACTTGAGTAGTATGGAATAAAGTGTCTCTGATTTATAGTACTTCACATACAAGAATGGAGAAGTTACCAGAGCACACCTCCTTCTACTGAGACATAAACTTGTATTGTATAATACAGTCATTGTTCTGGCTTCCCAAGAACTTATTAGACTAAGAATTAATGTCATGGTCTAACATTGTAGTGACACTCCCTCAAATGGCCTTTTCCTTAATAAGTAATACTAGGGGATGATTAAAAACAAATGTTAGTATTTTATCATCCTGACTCTTAGATAATTCCCTTCAATTTTAGGAGCACAAAATCTTTACATCTTCTCTGTCCAAAAAGTTTTAACTTTTTCATTATATTCAATATAGGAAATTAGCTGCCTGAGGGCATATATACCTGAACTCTGGCCACTTTGCTGTCACTTAATTGGAGTTCTTGTCCCTTCTGTGATCCTTTGGTGACTATTATATCTGTGGAGTTTTATTTCCTCCTACATAGTTAGGTATCTGCTTCTCTCTCATCATAACTGAGTCAATGAACTTATGTTGGCTGCCCCTTATCTCTGCCAATCCCTGACACTGAGAATCTGTGGAACAACTTAATAGAATAGGATTATATGTTATTATAAATCATTTTAATCTAAAAATTATAAATTAGTTCATATTAAACCTCCCTTATATGCAAAGATAAAGATATGGATAGATAGGTAGGTAGGCAGATAGACAGACAGATAGATACATAGATACATAGATACATAGATAGACAGACAGAATCTCACATTAATAGAGGATACCTATAGAATGAATATGATCCAGGGCCCAAGTCCTGGTAGATCATTAAAGAGAAAAATGTAAGACATTTTCGTTTTAATACTGAGCATATTAGAAATACAGATATTGGATGACAGGGAGCCTCAAAGCCAAATCTTCAGTTTAGTTTTAAGGGTGCATTTATCGTTTGGAAACCAAAAAGTGATGAGACTTACCTGTTTACTTTCTCCACCAGTTAGCAGCAAATGCTTTGCAAAAATAATGACTTTTGTATTTAGTCAAAGGCTTTACCAAGGAATATAAGGCCATTTCCATAATTTTTATATATCTGGAGTCAAATTTAGTGGTCTATTTCAAATCAGTTGTAGAGGCTGAGGCTAACAGTGCTTACAAAATTGTGTATTGTCTTTATATGGCTTTCAGTGTCTCCAAGTCCTATGACAACTAAAGACCTAATTTATATGAAACATAATGAGGGTTTCCATTTCATAAAAAAGCAACAGCTAAATGTTTGCCAGTTTTCTCTTATATACTGAAACAAGTCTTATCTCTGTTGTAACTAAGTGCAGGTTTATCAGCTTTCCTGCTTTTTGAACAAGGTTTGAACTGCAAAACATTTTAATGAGTGGGTGAAAAGGTAGCATTCATTGCTACAGTTTCTAGAATCTCTGAATTTTTGAGCATTATAACTGAGTGAACAAGTGGAGAAAAGAAAATAGTAAGACTTTGACTCTTCCTATGATCATGAACTTCAGTCTGGAGGAAATTCATCTCTGAACATACTCAGATTTGAGTTCAGTAAAAAAAATAAAAAATAAAACAAAAGACTCCATAAAGTTTCCTCTGGCTTTTATTTGTGATTTAAATCTTCAGACAATCTCTGAAACAGTCAGTTCCTGAACTAACTCTGTGTGTGTGTGTGTGTGTGTGTGTGTGTGTGTGTGTATGCACACTTAGAAAAGTGCTTAGTCCATAAGAAATGGTTGCTGATTGATTTTAATCATAATAATGATACCTGGTGGTATAAACTGATTTCTTTAGCATTTTGGATGTTCCCTTTCTTTTCAGGAAACTGGCTAAAATAATTGGCTTAAAATTGACAAGAACTTAACTTCAAACTTTAATAAACATTATGGATAGACTCCTCTATCTTCTGGATTACTTGTTTGTTAAGCAGCCTATATGTAATACTTTCTTGAAACTGTGATATAGATCAATGTTCGAGTCCAGAGGAAGGGAGAGAATGCCTCCAGCATTAAAAGCAAACAAATAAGACGCTTTTTTCAGTTTTAATGCTGCTATGAAATTTTACAAAGTAATTCTTACATGCTATCTTGAATTCTATTATCTTTTAATTAATAACATTCTGTTTATTCTAATTTATTATCTTGATGATTATGTGATTAGATATTTGGGTAGATTACAAATTAAAAAATACCTAAAACTGCATTTGGATAATAGTTTTAACTCCTCCAAACAGGCAACATACACACACAAGCATACATATACACAAACATGCATGTAGACAATTGTATTTTAACCAAAGTTACTAAAATTTAACATTTACTGATTTTGTTTTCACCCACTCTACCCATGACTTCTCAGTTTCCATTTGAAGATCTCTAATATCTAAGGCAATGGCCAAAAGTCAGTCATTTACAAAGTAAAATAGGAGAAGCAAAAGTAGCAATTCCTGAATGATCCAAAGATAGAGGAGACTATCCATAATGTTTATTAATGTTTGAAGTTAAATCCTTGCCAATTTTAAACCAACTATTTTAGCCAGTTTTCTGAAAAAAATGGAACATCTCAAATGAAAAAGAAGTCAGTTTCTATAAAACCATCATGTTTTATAATTATTATTATTTAAAATCAATCAGCAGTCATTTGTTATAGACCAAGCAGTTTTCTAAGTAGTTTAATTGACGTTAGATAAAGTTTGTGATCTTATCTTATTGAAATGCTATATAGACAAGACCACAACCATACTTAGTAGGATCATTAAAGGTATACGAATCAGAGCTACAATATTTTTTTTTTTTTGCATAGGAAATTCCTTTTTGAGGAAATTCTCTGTACCAATTCAGGTCAGTACCTTCAAAGTAAATTATACTCTTAGATTATTCCCCAGAAAACTGAGTTGTTATCTGTCTTACCACATGACTTACCCAAGGTCACACAACCAGGAGGGATGGAAGTCACACAACCACTTAAAGGAAGGAAGACTTAGAATTATGCCTTCCTCACTCTGAAGTCAGTTTTCTATCCATTATGCTATGCTGCTTTCATATACAATTTGTCTCATAATTATATGTACATCTGCTAAAGATGAAGAGATAAATCATAGATTCTTAAAGTCTGAAGGGGCCTAAACATCATTCTAGTCAAGCTTACTATTTTACAGATAAAAAACTGGACAAGACATTTCTTAATTTAAGTTCTCAGAGTCAAGTGTTCTCGTTCATCCCTCTGTTCTTTCCATTACAGTTAGTACCTCTAAATTGCAATAACATAAAAATGAATTCATGCATGCATGTTCTTTTATTTGGTGTAGTTTTCATTCTAATGGCTATACTCTTTGCTCTATGCAATATCTGGTTTTATATATTGAAAAGAGGAAGGTGCTTTCAACTGACATGGGCAAGAGGAAGCTATTAAAATGAATAAGTCCTCTTTAAACCAATGAAAGCAAACTGTCAGTAGAGCTCCTTTACAATCTCAAATGCTTCTGGTTACAAACTGATGTCTGCAAATATTTTACCTCCTTGTTCCCCATTTTTCCTTCTTTTTTCTTTTATTTGAATTTTGAAAATTAAGACTACATTTTACAGATTTGTGATTTGCATTGTATTCCAAAGAATATATCCTACTGTGGCTAGTCATAGATATTAGATACAATTAGAAGGGCCTTGAAGATTAACTTGTCCAACTTTTCATTTAAAAGATGGAGTCATGTCTCAAAACACTTAGTCTTGATTCCTCTTGTATTTTGCAAAATTCGGGAGGCAAGTTGTACTATCTAAAAACAATATAATTTTTCATTATTGTAAGCTTTTCTCAGACTGGATTTCCAGAATAATTGGTAGACATCAGAAATCCCAATAGAAATTTTATCTCACATTTGTGGAACCAAAATGTCCGTTAATATTCAGGGGCTTTGTGTAAAATTGAAAGAGTATGATGTTTATCAACATATAATAGTGTTTGTTCATTGCATTGATTTTTATTATGGGTTTTCACAATTTGAAATAATTACCACAGAAACAACCCAAATGGATTTCTGATTGTTCATTGTTTGTAGCATCTGTAGAAAATATGTTGGCATGGCATCAACTGCTAACATGCTTTATTTAAAATTAAGGGGAAAATAGTACTAATTATAAACATTGTCTATAATGGAGCTTTGTAGTTTACATAATTACATTTTGTAAAAGAAAGGAGGCAAGCTTGGTCTGACTTCATTTTTCCATTAGAAAGGATTTGACTGTCTTCCTCCCATGGTACCAGCTGCACTGGGGTTTGTATGAGATCACTGTGCTTTATTTCAATAGCCTGCAGAGAGAGTTTACTTTCTAAGTACTGTCTCTTGCAGATGTGCCAGGGGAAGGATAATTTTACTCTTTGTAATCATATGTAGAAAGATAGTTCTGTTCAAAAACTTTGCTCCACATGGTACTTCTTGATGAGTTACCCTCACCCATCCCAGACTCAAATAAAATATATTTTCAGCCAGACTGCTTCCAAAGAGGGTCTTCAAAATATTTTTGAAGTTCTCTTGGTAATTATTATATATGCTTCTCTAATGGGGGTCTGCATATGAAAGCTATTAAAAGATATAACATGTGCTTAGCCTGCACACTGGGTAAAAAATAAAATTAGAAGACTTGTCTTAATTAAACAAGTCCAAATTATATGAAGGGTTAAAGGACTATCCTTATTAAAATAAAGACATCCCTCATCTTAAGATTTTGTAAAGATAATATTCAAAAAGGTAAAAACTACCATTTTTAAAATTCAGAAGACAATGAAAACAACTACAAATGTTGAAGAGATGGCATTTAATTGGCAGTATAGTGAAAGAATTTCCCCTTGCTGCTGAAACCTATTGTACAACCCTCTCCATCTCAGAGCCAGAGTTCATTCATTGAGCATTCTGACTTCTCCAGTGTTATATAGTGAGTTCAAGACCTTTAATGCCTACAAGCAATTTTACAAAATGATAGGAAGCAGAAGCTCTTAATATGTCTTAGTATCATGAGCACTCTGCAAGTTTCCTTACCTATAGCAGGCATATAATAAGTAGAAAGCAAACGGACAAATGAATATAAGTTTAGCATTTTTTTTTTTGGCATTGCTTCCTGAATTCTGAATCAGTTGACAAAAGTCTTCCTGTATTTAACCAAATTCCCATTTTTCCTTCTTATGGCATCATATTTTGTCACTATCATATATGCAAAGAGACAGGCAATAAGCCTTTATTAAAAGTATTTTCTATTAGGCATTTTAGTACTTGTTGGGGATATAAACATAAATAAAAAAGAAATAGTCTTTGCCCTAAAGAAGCTTTCTTCTGAGGGAAGGAAAGAATACATAAAACCTAGCTGAAAGAGACTGTGTGGAAGAAGGTACCCACACAGTGGGATAATGTTGCAGTCTGCAAAGTCAAAAGCACAGCTGGGACAGTAATGAAGTAAAGGTGGTCTCCCCTGTGCACAAAAGAAACTTTCCTTTGGGAGAAAGTGACTGTCCTGGTAGAAAGATATTGCAGAGTGAAAAGGCTCCACATGCCGATTTGAATTCTAATTTGGGAAGGCAGCTGAGTCATGATAGCAAGTTCTAGAAAGTCAAAATCACAAGTGGGGAGGGGGTCATCAATATTTTCAGTCATTCTCCATTTAAAGGAAACCATCTTTTTTGCCATATATTTCTATCATCAAGAGTACCATAATTAATATTACATACACACATATGTGTAAATATGTGTGTATATATGTGTTATATATAGATGTATATGTATACATATCTATCTGTAGATAGACATCCATATATGTTTCTATATCTATATTCATAAGTGTATAGGTAAGTATGTAGGTATGTGTGTGTTTGTGTGTGTTCAAGCAGTCTGAGACAGTCTAAGAGTTCTGGAAAACAACTCAAAATTATACCAAGAAATAAAAACTCTAATTTGTTCCTGCTTAGGCATATAGCCTGTGGAGATCAATGACAGCAAGGAAGAAGAGCCTAGGTAAATAGTGGTAACTGGGATTGTGGTCTTGCTCCGTTATTCTCACTGCTATTTTTTTTTAATTGATAGTTGTGCTAAAATTATTTGCCAGTTCTTTAGCTCTGTTCTTCAGTTTAGTGAGTATCATATTAATTCTTTATACTGTCCTCCTTTATCTACTTCATATTTTCTCTCATGCAGATAGTAGGATTGCTCAAAAACTTTTTACATACATAAGTGAAAGTACAGGGCTCAGATGGATTCTTGTCCTGCATAAGCTATGGGAAGCCAGTCACAAATGACTTGATGACTCATTTCCCTGGGCAAAGAAATTATTCCTTGCTAGATAATGTATTTTTCATTGCATGATCTTCTCATACTTCTAAAGTCTTAAACATTGTCAGTAGGAAGGATAGGTGAGATCAGTGTTCTCCATCTATTAAGGGGTTGTGCTCACTTCAGAATGGGTCACTAGTGAAAAGAAAAATGACAAAATTCCAAAGAAAAGAAAGAAATTCCAATTAAAAGGAAACATTAGCTTGAAAGGGAAATGAAATCAGATAACTAACTAATGGGCTGGATGTCCTTAGACCAGCCTCTCCCTCACTATTGTTTGAGATATTTTTACCAATGTGGTCCTATTGTTTAGCCTCATTCCATTTGGATCTATGTCTCAGAATGACAATGAGAATTAAATTTAGTGATCAACAAGGATGCAAGTCTCTCCACCATGATAAGGCAGGGATAAGTTAAACTATGAACAAGGCCATCCAGGCTTACCCAACATGAACAAGGTATAGTAGAGAGTTCCGACAAAAGATGATTCATTGGAGAAGGAAAATGCAAACCACTCCACAATCTTTGCCTATGGATATTATCAAAAAGATAAAATATACGGTACTGGAAGATGGGTTTATCAGGTCAGAAGGTATCCAACATGCCACTGTGAAAGAGTGGAGGAAAACAAAAAAGTAGCTTCAGGACTAATGAAGCAACTCATCCAAAGACTAAAGGAAGCTTAGCTAAAGATATATCTAGTGACAAAAGCAAAGCTCAGTGCTCTAAAAGTTCAATATTATGAAATAAAACAGGAATCTATAAACCAGAGTAAGGTAGATGCTGTCTAGCAAAGGATGGAATGATTAAAAATCAACATCTTGAATGTCAGTGAACTTAAATGAACTGCAATGGGTGAATTTAATTCAGGTAACCACCACATATATTGCTATGACTAGAATCCCTTAGAAGAAATAAAGTAAGTCTTATGGTAAAAGAATGTGAAAAGCAGTACTGGCATATAATCTAAAAAAAAAAAAAAGACAGAATGATATCTGCTTGAATCCAAGGCAAACGATTCAAAATCACATTAATATAAATCTATGCACCTAAAACTGATACCAAGGAGACCACAGTTGATCAGTTTTATGAAAAATCTGTACTATCTTCTAGAAAAAAAAAAACACCAGAAAATGTCACATAAATCATAGCATATTAGAATGCTAAAGCAGGCAATTGAAAGATAACTAGAAGAAGAAGTAAGTGTGGTCTTAGAGAAAAGAATGAAGAAACACTTAGACCAACAAAATTTTGTCAAAATAACTCACTGGTCGTAGTAAAGACTCTTTTTCAGCAACCCGAAAGGAGATTCTATATATGGACATCAGTTGATGGTCAATATAGAAAGCAGATTAACTATTTGCTTTACATTCACAGGTGGAGAAGCTTATGATCAGCTAAAAAAAAACAACAAAAAAAAAAAAACAAAAAAACATGGACCTGACTATGATTTAGATCATGAACTTCTTAGTTCAAAATTCAAACCCAAATGAAGAAAGTATGGAATATCATCAGACTGCATGGGTATGATCCAAACTACATCCTTTATAACTGTGAATTGGAAATGAACAGATTTAATGGATTGGAGCTGGTAGACTTCCTGAAGAACTAAGGACAGATGTTTACAATACTGTACAGGGGACAGTAACAACAACAACAGCAAAAGTCTAAGAAAAAGAAAGCAAGAAAAACTGAGAAAAGAAGGAAAATGAATTCAGAATTCCAGAGAATTCCAAGGACAGAAAATAAAGTTCTTTTAATAGAGCAATGCAAACAAATAGAAGAAAAAAACGCAATGGGAAAGACAAGAGATCTATTCAAGAAAATTTGAGATCTCAAGAGAATGTTGAATTCAAAAATGGGTATAATAAACAAAAATGGTAGGAATGTAACAGAAGCAGAAGAGAATAAGAAGTGATAGGAAGAATACACAGAAGAACTATGAAAGAAAGATTTTAACATCCCTGATAAGCAGGATTCTAAGGGTACTGATTTAAAACCTGGAGACTGACGTCAAGGGGGCTTAGAAATTACTATTAATAACAAAAATAATTGAGACAATGAAATTCCAGCTTAACTATTTAAAATCCTAAAATATGATGTTAATAACATGTTGTACTCAATATAATGACAAATTTGGAAACCTTTGCAGTGACCAGTGGATCAGATAATATCAATTTATGTCCCAATCATAAAGAAAGGCAATGCCAAAGACTGTTTACATTATCAAACAGCTGCGTTCATTTCACATGCAACAAAGTTATGCTTATGATTCAGTAACATGTCAACCAAAAACTATCAGAATTGCAGGCTGGTTTTTGAAGAGGCAGAGGAACTAAAGACCAAATTGCCAATATTTGCTGGATTATAGAGAAAACAAGTAAGTTCCAGAAGAACAACAACACATCTATTTCTGCTTCATTGACTATACTAAATCCTTTGAATGTTTGGAACACAATAAAATATGGCAAGTCCTCAAAGAGATAGGAGTATCAGATCACTATTCATCTCCTAAAGAAGATGCATGTGGGATAAGAAACAACAGTTAGAACTGAACAGGAAAGAACTGATTGGTTTAAGATTAGAAAAGGAATATGACAAGTTTACATTTTTACCTTATTTATTTACTTTACATGCAGAAAACATCATGCAAAGTGTTAAGCTGGTTGAATAAAGAGTCCAAAAAAGATTGCTGGGAGAAATAACAATCTCAGATAGGCAGATGAAAATCATGTGATGGCAGAGAGTGAAGAATTAAGAAACTTCTTGATGAGGGTGAAAGAGGAGAGCATAATAGCTATCTTGAAGCTTAACAACAAAATCACGACTAAGATCTTGGCAAGTGGTCGTATCATTTTCTGGAAAATAGAGGGAAAAGAAATATTGTCAGATTTTATATTCCTGGATTCAGAGATAGCTGAGGATAACAACTGCAGAGGGGCGGAGCCAAGATGGCAGAGTAGAAAGACACACATACGCTAGCTCCAAACCCACAGCCCATAAAATTTCTGTAAAGAAGAACTCCCAACAAATTCTGGAGCAGCAGAAGCCACAGAACAATGGAGTGGACAAGATTTCTGTTCCAGAGAGCCTGAAAACCTCTCACTAAAGGTCCTTCATGCTGCAGACCTGGAGTCAAGCCCAGCCCTGACTCCGTCTCCAAGTGGATCTGAGCAGGCTTCAGGGACTGAATCTCCAGCAGCCTCGCGGGTCCCTCCACCCACAGGTAACAAGGGTCAGTGAGAAGGTCTCTTTGGCGGGTCGAGAGGGGAGTGGGGTGCCCCCATAACTCAGGACCCCTTGGGAGGCAGCAGCGGAGGCAGCAGCAGACTGGGGCTCCCCAAACAGGCAGGAGCTTGGATCCATTGTTGAAGATCTCTGCATAAACCCCCTGAGGGAACTCAGCCAGTGAGGCGGCCCTGTCCCCACCTGAGCACCTGAACTTAATCTCACACTGAATAGCAGCCCTGCCCCTGCCCAAAGCCCTGAGGCTGGGAAGCAGCATTTGAATCTCAGACCCCAAGCACTGGCTGGGAGGATCTGGAGGCCAAGTGGGTATGAAGAGAATATTCAGAAGTCGTCACTGGCTGGGAAAATGCCCAGAAAAGGGAAAAAAAAAATAAGACTATGGAAGGTTACTTTCTTGGTGAACAGGTATTTCCTCCCTTCTTTTCTGATGAGGAAGAACAATGCTTACCATCAGGGAAAGAAACAGAAGTCAAGGCTTCTGTATCCCAGCCCACCCAATGGGCTCAGGCCATGGAAGAGCTCAAAAAGGATTTTGAAAATCAAGTTAGAGAGGTGGAGGAAAAACTGGGAAGAGAAATGAGAGACATGCAAGTAAAGCATGAAAAACAAGTAAACACCCTGCTAAAGGAGACCCAAAAAAAATGCTGAAGAAAATAACACCTTGAAAAACAGGCTAACTCAATTGGCAAAAGAGGTTCAAAAAGCCAATGAGGAGAAGAATGCTTTCAAAAGCAGAATTAGCCAAATGAAAAAGGAGATTCAAAAGCTCACTGAAGAAAATAGTTCTTTTAAAATTAGAATGGAAGAGATGGAGGCCAATGACTTTATGAGAAACCAAGAAATCACAAAACAAAACCAAAAGAATGAAAAAATGGAAGAGGATAGCAACTGCAGCAATGAAATTGAAACAACAGCATCACTTAATCTTGGAAGGAAAGCTATAGCAAATCTGGACAGCACACTAAAAAGTAAAGATATCACCTTTCCAACAAAGATATTCAAACTATGTGTTTTTTTTCCAGTAGCATTGAATGGCTGTGAGAATTGGACTACATGAAAAAATGGAACACACCACACACATGTTGCATATAGCCAAGAAATTAAAAAAATATATGTTGAAACAATTGAGCAAAGATGGCAGAATAGAGAAAACTCACCTGAACCTTTCCAGCATTCCCCTCTAACTTTACAATAATAACCCAGATATAATTTTAGAGTGGTAAAGTTGACAAAAAGTCGTAATGGGATATGTTTTCAGGCCAAGAATATGCATGAGGTCAGAAAGACAGATCTGTGACACAGGGGAGAAAGTTGGTTCAGAGTTCACGTGGATGAAACTAAGTGGAAATACATATTTTTGTAGCCCTCTGGGCACAGTTCCAAACTCCTCTCCAGAATGGCTGGATCAGCTCACAGCTCCTCCAACAATGAATTAGTGTTCCAACTCTCCCACATCCTCTCCAGCATTTATCATCTTCCTGTTCTGTCATGTTTGCCAATCTAATAGGTGTGATGTGGTACCTTTGCATCTCTCTAATCAATAGTGATTTAGAGCACTTTTTCATGACTATAGATATCTTTAATTTCTCCCTCTGAAAACTGTCTGTTCATATCCTTTGACCATATATCAATTGGGGAATGACTTGTATTTTTATACATTTGACACAGTTCTCTATATATTCTAGAAATGAGGCCTTTATCAGACACACTAGCTGCAAAATTCTTTCCCAGTTTTCTACTTCCCTTCTAATTTTGGTTGCATTGGATTTGGCTGGCTGTGCAAAAACTTTTCAGTTTAAGGTAATCAAAATTATCCATCTTGCACTTCATAATGCTTTCTATCTCTTCTTTACTCAAAAATGAAGGGAAGAATTTATGACCAAATAAGAGATAGAGAACATTATGAAATGGAAAATCCATAACTTTGATTACATTAACTTTTTCAAAAAGTGCATAAAACCAATGCAACTGAGATTGGAAGGGATGCAGAAATCTGGTAAACAAGTTTTGCAGTCAATGTCTCTGATAAAGGTCTCATTTCTAAATTATATAGAGGACTGAATCTAATTCACAGGAATACAAGGCATTCTCTAATTGATAAATAGTCAAAGCATATAAACAGGCAATTTTCAGAGAAAGAAATTCAAGCTATCTATATTCATATGAAAAAATGCTCTAAATCACTATTGATTAGAAAGATACAAATTAAAACAATTCTGAGGTACTACCTCATAACTCTCAGATTGACTAGTATGACAATAAAGGAAATTGATAAATATTAGAAAAGATGTGAGAAAATTGGAACACTAATGAATTGTTGGTGGTCTTGTGAATTTATCCAACCAGTCTGAAGAGCAATTTTGAAATAAGTCCAAATGACTATAAAACTATGCATACTCTTTGATCCAGGAATGTCCCTATTAGGTCTGAATCCCAAAGAGTTGAAAAAAACAGAACAAGGACACACATGTACAAGTATTTATAGCAGCCCTTTCAGGTGACAAAGAGTTGGAAACTGAGTGAATGCCCTTCAATTGGGTAATGGTGAATAAGTTGTGGTATATAAATGTAGTGGAATATAATTGTTCTATAGCACACAGATGTCAGAAAAACCTGAAAAGAATTCAATGAACTGATGCTGAGTAAAGCGAGTGGGAGCTGGAGAACATTGTACATAGAAAAACTGCAACACTGTGTGATGACCAAGTTTGTTTGGTAAACTTAGCTATTCTCAACAATACAATGATCTAAGATAATTCCAAAAGACTCCTGATGGAAAATGCTATGCATAACCAGAGAAAGAACTATACAGTCTGAATGCAGATTAAAGCATACTATTTTCACTTTTGTGGATGTTGTTTTTGCTTTCTTGTGTTTTTTTCTCTTTTGTTCTTATTCTTCTTTCACGAAATAACTGATTTGGAAACATGTTTAATATAATTGTACATGTATAACCTATGTAAGATTGTATGCCCTCTTGAGGAGAGGAGTGGAGGGGAGGGAGGAATAAATTTCGAACTCAAAATCTTATGAAAGTGAAGGTTGAAAACTAAAAATAAATTTAAAATAATGAAAAAAACTGCAGGGAAAAATGGAAAGCAGTTTGGAAGAAAATGGGCATATTCCAACATCTCACCATGTATATCAAGATAAGATCAAAATGGATAAATGATTTAGACGTAAATGGTGATATCATAAGCAAATTAGGGAAGAGTAGAAAAATCTGTCAGATTTGTAAATAAGTGAAGAGTTTATGACCAAATAAGGGATAGATAATATCACAGGTAGTTAAATAAACAGCTTAGATGACATGCAAATTAAAAGATTTTGTCCAAATGAATGCAGTCAACATTAGAAGAATAGGGAGCTGGAGGAAAACTGTAGCAAGTTTCTTTGAGGATGGTCTCATTCCTCAAATGTATACAGAACTGAGTCAAGTTTATATAAAAAATAAGCCATTCCTTACTTAATAAATGATTAAAATATATGAATAAGAAATTATCAGAACAGTAAATCAACACTATCAATAGTGACATAAAAATATTCTAAATCACTATTGATTAGAGAAATAAAAATTAAGACAACTCTGAGATAGCATCGCACATCTATCAGTTTGGCTAATATAACAATAAAGGAAAATGACATAACCTGGAGGGAACATGAAGAAAAAAAAAGGAAAACTACTGCACTGTTGGTTGAATTGCAAAGTAGTCCAACAATGCTGGAGATCAATTTGCAAGTATAACCAAAGAGCTATAAAATTGTGCATGTCTTTTTATCCAGAAAAAAGATCTATTGTGCAAGCATATTTTAGAATATCTTTTTTTTTTTTTTGAAGTGACAAAGAATTAGAAATTAAAGAGATTCTAATTAGTTGAGGAATGGCTAAGCAATAAGAGGCATCTGATTGTGTGATGGAATAGTACTACACTGTAAGAGATGATGAGCAGGATAGGATGGTTTCAGAAAAAAACCTGGGAACACATAAGAACTGATGAAGAGTGAACTGAGTA
Organism: Notamacropus eugenii; assembly: GCF_028372415.1. Lineage (NCBI taxonomy): Eukaryota > Metazoa > Chordata > Mammalia > Diprotodontia > Macropodidae > Notamacropus > Notamacropus eugenii. Next base: position 86,949,105 of record NC_092877.1, on the reverse strand, counting down.
AAACCAGGAGAATACCATACACAATAACAGTAATTTTTTAAGGATGACTAACTGTGGAAGTCTTAGATGCCATGATCAAGACAATGATCCAAGAAAATTTTGAAGTGCTTATGATAAAACATGCTATCCACATTCAGAAGGAGAACAGATGAACTTTGAGTGAAGGCTGAAGTGTAATTTCTTTTACTTCTTTTTATTGATTTTGTATATTTTCTTTTGCAGCATGACTAATGTGGTCATATGTTTTCCATGGCCTCACATGTATAATTGAAGCCAAATTGCTTATCTTCTCAAAGACAATAGAAGAGCAAGTAGGACATAGAAAATTTGGAGGGGGTAGAGCCAAGATGGCAGAGTGAGAGCAACTACTCACCTAAGTTCTTACACAAACTCCTTCAGATACCTCTAAAAACAGAATATGACCAAATTTTGGAGGTGTAGAATTCAATAGGAGACAGCCTGTGGCAGATTTACAGCCTAGGACAGACTGGAAGATCAACAGGAAGGATTTGCAGAGGTCAGCACACAGCACACAGCGCAACACATCCTGCCACAGGGGCACGGACTAGCAGGAAATACCCAGGGTGGCCTCAGGCAGTGGCAGCATGGCAGAATTGTAGCCCAGGGCAGGAGAGTAGCAGGAGCCAAACAAGTGACAGCTGTTGAGCCCCAGTTATCAGCCACAGCTGCTCCTGAGAGTTTCAGCCCACAGATTAAATGTCACTAAGCCACCTATTTGAATTTCTAGGAGCCAAAATGGCAGAGTGATGTGTGAATGCTCCCTCCCCCTCCCCTTATTGACCTTGAAAGAACCATAAAATATTTCCCCAGAAAAATTCTGGAGCAGTGGCATCAGGAGAAGGGGCAAACAGTCTTATAGCACTTGAGGCTGGGAAAATAGCTCTCCCCTTACTGTGGCTGAGGCAAACCAGAAGGAGAGGAGTTCTGGGGGGTGGGGGGGAGAACTCGTACTAAGACCCAGGTGTGCCTAAACGTTCCAAGGGAAATGGGAAGAAAATATGGCAGCCAGGATCACCAAGCACTGAGCTTTCCTTTGCTCTAGAACAGCTGAGGAGATCTCCCATGACCAGACCACCCCACCCCCACACTTAACAAGTTAGCCCGAGGGCTGTTCCTGGGAAACGCACTCAAAAAAAAGGCACCTGACCTCACCTTTTTCATACCAATCAGCTCAAGCCCAGGTCCTTCAGCTTCTAACTGAAAGAATCAGAGACCACAACACACAAAACCTTACCATCATGAGCAAGAAGAAGGAAAGAAAGCAGGAAAAGATGATAGAATCTTTCTATGAGGACAAGGACCACGATGCAAATATCACGGAAGTCAGTATGGAGACTGTATTCCCATCTGAAACTTCAGAAGGGGCAATGAACTGCTTGCATGCACAAAAAAAAGCTCCTGGAACAGTTGACAAAGGAAATAGAAGAAAAATTGACCAATGATTTTAAAAGTACAAAAAAATAATTGACTGAAGAGAATAGCTCTTTAAAAAGTAAAATGAACAAATGGAAAAGGAAGCACAAAACCTAACAGGGAAAATTGGACAAATGGAAGAGGAAGTAAAAAAACAAACTGGAGAAAAACATTTCTTAAAATGAAGAATTGGACAGATGGAAAAACAGATGCAAAAGTTAACTGAAGAAAACAGTTTGATAAAAATTATAATTGGGCAAGGAAACTAATGAATCTATGAGACATGCAGAATTAGTCAAACAAAATACAAAGAATGAAAGATAGAAGAAAATGTAAAATATCTAATTGGAAAACAACTGACCCAGAAAATAGGTCCATAAGAGAAAATTCAAGAATTTTTGCCCTACCAGAAAGCCACGATGAAAAAAAAAAGTCTGGGTAATATCTTCCAAGAAATCATCAAGGAAAACTGCTAAGAAATGCTATACCCAGAGGGCAAAATAGTCACTGAAAGAATCCAGGGTTCATCTCCCAAAAGGAATAACAAACTAAAAACCCCAAGAAATATTGTTGCCAAATTCCTGCACTATCAAGTGAAAGATAAAATATTGCAGACAACCAGAAAGAAACCATTCAAATATCAAGTAGCTACAGTCAGGATCACACAGGACCTTGCATCTTCTACATTAAGAGATGGAAGGAACTGGAATATGATATTCTGTAAGGCAAAGGAGCTGGGACTGCAACCAAGCATTAATTACTTAGCAAAATTCAGCATAATATTTCAGGCAAGGAGATGGACATTCAGCGAAATAAGGGATTACCAGACCTTCCTGACAAAAAGGACAGAACTCAATAGAAAATTTGATCTCCAAACACAAGTCTCAGGAGAAGCATAAAAAGGCAAACAGGGGAAAAGAAAAACTTGTTACTCAAGTTAGGCAACCTGTTAAACCTCCCTATAAAGGAATATGATATTTCTTAATCTTGAGAATTGTACATCCATTATGAAATATAAAAGGGATACACATAGATAGAGGTAACAGTTATAAAGTAAATGATTAGATAAGAAAAATGTGATGTAAGCATGTGAAGGGATTGTAACAGGTGACGTGAAAAGGAGGAAGCAAAAAATGATAAATTGCATCAGGAAAGAGTACAGAATTATATTATATTCGAGGGAAAGAGGGGAGGGAGATGAGCATTGTTTGAGATTACTCTCATCTGATTTAATTCAATGAGGGAACAATAAACTTAATTAAGTATATAAATCTAACTACTTCTATAAGAAATAGGAGGGGAAGGGGGGAGAAAGAGGAGGGGAAGCTAAAAGAGAGGGAAGAAGTAGTAAAGGTAAAGGGAAGTAAAAGAAAGGGCAGCGGAAAGAAGGATGGGAAGACTGTGGGAGGTGGTGCTGAAAAGTAAAAACTCTATTAAAGAGGAAAAGGGAGATGGGAGAATTAAAAGCATAAATGGTGGGAAAGAGGAAGGAGGGGGAGACACAGATTGTAATCATAACTGTTAATGTGAATGGAATGAACTCTCCCATAAAACAATGCAGATAGCAAAATGGATTGAAAGCCATAATCCTAAAATATATTGTGTGAGGGGCCGAGAATGGACCCCCTAAGTGGGAAGGAGACACCCTGGTGTTGGGACCCGCCCGAACCCTGGACTGCCACGTCGCGAAGGCTACGTGGCCGCCGAGAACGGGACCTGGGGAGGCACCATAAAAGGAGATGGCTTCACCCTTGGGGAGGATCCGGGACGGACCCTGGAAAGAGGAAGGTATATAAGACAACACCCTAGGGAACTCGGGGGGACTGGACTGAGACACGCCAAATAAACGCTTGCTCTACCCTACTCTGGTCTCTGCTCGATTACTGCTCCCTTCCCTTGTTCCCCGGGAGGGAGCCCGGAGTCCGGGTCCGAAGCCGCGGTGTGCGGAGTGGAGGAAAGACCTCGTTCTCAGGGATCGCGAAGGTGGTCGGTGGTCGTCGCCCGGCCCGTGACAATATTGTTTACAAGAAATACATTTGAAATGGGGGGATACGCATAGGATAAAGGTCAACGGTTGGAGCAGAACATATTGTGTTTCAGCTGATGTGAGAAAATCAGGAGTAGCAATCCTAACCTCAGACAAGTTCAAAACAGAAATAGATCTAATCAAAAGACATAAGGAAGGAACCTGTATCCTGCTAAAAGGCACCATAGACAATGAAGCAATATCATTACTAAACATGTATGCTCCAAAGTGGTAGAGCACCCAGATTCTTAGAGGAGAAGTTGGGGGAGTTGAAGGAAGAAATAGACATCAAAACTATACTAGTGGGGGATGTCAACTTCCGCCTCTCTGAACTTCATAAATCTAACATCAAAATAAACAAGAAAGAGGTTAAGGACGTAAATAAGACTCTGGATAAGGTAGATATGATAGATCTCTAGAGAAAATTGAATTGGAATAGAAAGGAATATACCTTTTTCTCAGTAGTACATGGTAGATATACAAAAATTGACCATGTTCTAGGGCATAAAAACCTCACAATCCAGTGCAGAAAGGCAGAGATAGTCAAAGCATCCTTCTCAGATCAAAACGAAATAAAAGTTATATGTAACAAAAGGCCATGGATAGATAAACCAAAAATTAATTGGAAACTAAATAATCTAATGCTAAGGAAGGAGTGAGTTAAAGAACAAATCATAGAAATAATCAACAACTTCATTAAAGAGAATGACAATAATGAGATAAGTTACCAAATCTTACAGGATACTTCAAAAGTAGTTCTTAGGAGAAGTTTAAAATCTTTGAATGCCTACATTAAAAAAAAATAGAGAAAGAGGAGATCAATGACTTGCACATGCAGCTGACAAAGCTCAAAAAAGAACAAGTTGAAAATCCCCAAGTAAATACAATATTGGAAATACTGAAAACCAAAGGAGAGATTAATAAAATTGAAATTAAGTAAATGATTGAACTAACGCATAAAACTTATAGTTGGTTTTATGAAAAAAACTAATAGAACTGATAAACCTTTGGTCAATTTGGTTTAAAAAAAAGAAAGAAGAGAACCAAATTACCAATATCATAAAATGAATGTAATGAACTCACCTTCAATGAGGAGGATATTAAAACAATAATAAGAAATTACTTTATCAAACTTTATGTCCATTAACTCAACAGTCAAAATGGGATGGATGAGTATTTTAAAAAATATAAATTGCCCAAATTAACAGAAGAGGAAGTTGAATACTTAACCAACCTCATCTCAGAAAAAGAAATTGAACAAGCCATCATTGTACTCCCTAGGAAAAAAATCTCCCAGGCTGGATGAATTTACAAGCAAATTCTATCAAACATTAAAAGAACAATTAATTGGAATACTATAAAGAGTATTTGGGAAAATTGCGGAAGATGGAGTGCTCCTCAGTTCTTTTTATGATACAAATATGATTTTGACACCTAAACCAGGGAGAGAAAAAACACAAAAAGAAAATTATAGACCAATTTCTCTAAGGAATATAGATGCAAAAATTTTAAATAAGCTTTTAGCAGAAAGAATACAGCAACTTTTCAAGAGAATAATACATTATGATCAGGTACGATTCATACTAGGAATGCAGAACTGGTTCAATATTAGGAAAACTATTAGCATTATTGATCATATCAACAACAAAAGTAACAGAAACCACATGATTATCTCAATAGACACAGAAAAAGCTTTTGACAAAATACAACACCCATTCCTATTAAAAACACAGGAGAGCATTGGGATAAAGGGAACTTTCCATAAAATAATAAGCAATATCTACCTAAACCTTTCAGCAAGCATTATATGCAAAGAAGATAAGCTAGATGCATTTCCAATAAGATCAAGGGTGAAACAAGAATGTCCATTATCACCACTAATTTTCAATATGATACTAGAAATGTTAGCAGTAGCAATTAGACAAGAGAACAAAACTGAAGGAATGAGAATAGGCAAAGAAGAAACTAAGTTATCACTCTCTGCAGATGATATGATGATATACTTAGAGAATCCCAGAGATTCAAGTAAAAAAAAAAACTACTTGAAATAATAAACAACTTTGGCAAAGTTGCAGGTTACAAAATAAATGCAGACAAATCTTCTGTATTTCTATATATCACTAACAAAGCCCAACAGCAAGAGATAGAAAGAGAAGTCCCATTTAAAGCTAGGGTAGACACTATAAAATACTTGGGAGGTTAGCTGCCAAAACATACCCAGGGACTATATGAATACAATTGCAAGACACTTTTTTCACAAATAAAGACAGATCTAAGTGAATGGAAAACCATCAGTTGCTTGTGGTTAGGCTGAGCCAATATAATAAAAATGACAATTCTACTTAAATTAATTTACTTGTTTAGTGTCATGTCAATTAAGCTATTGATCTGGAAGAGCAAATGGTCCAGAACATGAAGGGAACTAATGAAAAGAAATGTTAGGGAAGGTGGTCTAGTGTTTCTAAATCTCAGATTGTATTATAAAACAGCAATTATCTAAGCAACCTTGGTACTGGCTAAGACTAGAAGGGTAAACAAGTGGAATAAGGTAGGTACTCAAGACACAGTAGGCAATGAATATAGCAATCTACTGTTTGATAAACCCAAGGACCCCAGCTTCTGGGATAAGAACTCGCTGTTTGACAAAAATGGCTGAGAAAACTGGATAACATTGTGACTGAATCTAGGCATAGCCCAATGTCTGACACTGTACAGGAGAATAAAGTCCAAATAGTACATGATCTAGGTATAAAAATTGATACTATGGACAAATTGGTGGGGCAAGGAATAGTGTATTTATCAGATTTATGGAGAAGGGAAGAATTTTTGACTAAAATAGAGATAGAAAGCATTATGAAGAGCAAGATGAGTATTTTTGATTACATTAAACTGAAAAGTTTTTGCACAACCAAACTCAATGCAACCAAAATTAGGAGGGAAGCAGAAAACTGGGAAAGAATTTTTGCAGCTGGTTTCTCTGATAAAAGCCTCATTTCTGGAATATATTGAGAACTGAATCAAATGTACAAAAATACAAGTCATTCCCCAATTGATGAATGGTCAAAGGACATGAACAGGCAGTTTTCAGAGGAACAAATTAAAGATATCTATAGTCATATAAAAAATGCTCTAAATCACTATTGATTAGAGAGATACAAATTAAAACAACTCTGAGATACCACATCACAGATGGTATCTGCTATCAGATTGGAAAACATGACAGAACAGGAAGATGATAAATGTTGGAGAGGATGTGGAGAGTTGGAACACTAATTCATTGTTGGTGGAGCTGTGAGCTCATCCAACCATTCTGGAGAGCAATTTGAAACTATGCCCAAAGGGTTACAAAAATATGCATACCCTTTGATCCAGCAAAATATCACTTCTAGGACCATATCCCAAGAGATCATAAAAAAGGGAAAGGGTACCTGACGTACAAAAGTATTTATAGCAGCACTCTGTGTTGGCCAAAAACTGGAAATCATGGGGATGTCCATCAATTGGGGAATGGCTGAATAAATTATTGTATATGTGAATGTAATGAAATACTATTGGGCTACAAGAAAGGATGAACAGGAAGATTTCAGAGAGGCCTGGAAAGACTTGCATGATCTGATGCTGAGTGAAAGAAGCAGAACCAAGAGAACTTTGTGCCCAGCAATGACCACAGTGTGCAAGAGATTTTTCTGGTAGACTTGAAACTTGATTGCAATGCAAGGAATTAAAAAAAAAATTCACAGTCATCTATCAAGGCAAAATGCCTTCCACGTCCAGAGAAAGAACTATGAAATTCAATCACAGAATGCAGTCGGTCATTTTTTTTTTGTGGGTGTGTATTATGTTTTAATTTCTTATATGATTTTTCCCATTCATTTTAATCCTTCTGCACAGCATGAATATAGCGAAAATATATTTAATAGGGATGTATGTGTAGCACCTATGTAAAATTGTATGCTGTCTCAAGGAGGGAGGGAGGAGGCAGGAGGGAGGGAAGGGGAAAATTCTAAATTATATGGTAGTGATTGTAGTACACCTAAAATAAGTAAAAATAATTTTTTTAAAAAAGAAAATTTGCATCTCAAATACATGAATTTTTATATGTAAATAGGAAATAGTTAATGAAATAAAATATAAAACATGTTATTTTTGTCCTAAAGATTTAGAAAACAAACCTAGGCAAATCAACATTGTAACCTTGGTGAATTTTTTTCCCACATTATGTTAATTTAACTTGTTTTAGTGATTATTTTAATTTCATTAAATATTTACTACATATGTATGTTGTTGATTTTCCCCTTTTCTCCTAAAAATCTTTCTTATTCTGCATTTTGGGAAATAAAAGTAATTTAGATATTCATGAAACTGTCATTTAAATTCATTACTGAGACATACACTGGAAATAAGAAATAAAGAAATACTGCAATCTGTTAGGACGATTAATAGCAATTAGAATAGCAAAATTTAAGATAAATAAAAATTTCATTATTCAAGGATAAGAAGTGAGTAGAACAATATAGTTATTATGTTAAGTACAAAGCATGAAAATGAGCTATAGATATGGAGCAAATAAAGAAGATCTTAAGATATAATGACACATAATACCTTCTGTTAAAAGGTAATGGGTATAATTTTAAAATGGGAAATATTAATTTATTTTTTATATTCAATATTTTTTGAAAATTTTTCTCCTTCTAGAATATTCTCCCTTTCATGCTAAAAGTAGATTTTTTAGGCATTCTTTTTGAGATGTTATTACCTTTGCCAGATGAAAACATAGCTTTGGTACTGGAGAAAGAGATACCAACTTTGGAGTTAGAAGAACTGAATTTAAATTTTAACTTTGCTATTTTTTCACAGGAAACATTGAGAAAGTCAACTAATCTCTCTAGTTCTCAGTGTCTTCATCTTGTAAATAAGAAAGTTGTGTGAAACAACCTATGAGAGCTGTTCCACACCTAACTATAATTTTATGAAAAATATGAACATATTTATGATCACAGAGTCTAGGTCTGAAACAACTGTGTACTCTTCCCAGGCAGATGTCCATAGCTCTGTTGCATTTTGACTTGGTTATTGCTGTTCTTTTTCCTTAGTTCTTGAAGAGGATCATAAAATCATGGAGGTGATACATGACATGCAAGTGAATAGGATTTAAGTGAGGGAGGGCTGTGCAAAGTCACCAACCTCACTTTCTCCTTCAGTGCCATCTGAATCTAGCCACCAGATACACATTAAGATGATTCCAAGTGTGGGAGAAGATCTTGGACTTTTAAATCAAAGATCTTTAGCTGGTCTGTTTGACTGAGGCAATGCCTATTCAGTGATTAAGACTGGGGATGAGGGGGAATGAAATGAAGAATGGCCTCTTTCACCTAGTCCCAAAAAATAAATCAAACTGAGAGGGGAAAATCTGGCCAACAACAGGTCCCAGGTTAAATCCCACTTGGTCATTATTTGGGCCATGAATGACTCAGAGTGAATGTAAATAGCAATTCTGTTTTTGCCAGAAATCCTTAGGGTCTCCTACTCTCAGTTTTGTTTTCTCCCCCTGGACTAGGTTGAAGAGTCCATTCTTTGCCTCATTTTTTTAGGCTAGGCTTAATCAACACTTTGACTTAAACATCCATTAACAATACTTTGCATTTCTCCTTTGCAACAATTTAAATGTCCTCTGCAGTGTTATCCCAAGAAGGATCCTTTACAAACACTTAAGATGATTCCGTGAGGTTGACTATAAGTCAAGGTATTTTCAAGTGTGATAGCTTAGTTAAAGAGAGTTTTATGAAGCAAAGTGGTTCCAGGACCTTCCTGCTTTTCAAGGATGTAAGATTTATTTCAACCAACATTACTATTTTTCATCCAACTGCAAAAGTACTATAAATGCATGTAAGCTGGGGAGAAAGTAAGTACTGCTTGATTTCCTGAAGATTACATGTATTTCCTAGACTTGTCTCAACTGCAAGTTTACCTGGAGATGAAACCAAAAATTCTGCACCCTCAGTAAATATTAAAACATGCTCAGAGAAAAAGAAATGCATTCGTTTGGGAAAGGGGCACCTCGCAAGACACTGATTTATGGAGAGATGTCAGAGAATTCAGTGATACTACTAAGGATGATACTACTTGGGAAGCGAACATATGGGGATCAGGTTAGAATGAACTTACCTGGGGTGTAACTTTTAGTGAGAAGTAAGAAATATGTCATGAAATTTATATAATTTTTCTTTCTAAGTAGTGATTTCTACCTGTTGTTGAAGTAGTAGTAGTAGTTGTAGTAGCAGTAGTAGTAGTAATGTGCCAGATATTACCAAATGTTTTACAATTATTTTATTCTCACAATTTGGGGAGGTAGTTGATATTATTATCCTAATTTTACAAATGAGAAAACTGAGGCAAAAACAGGTTTTTTTTTTCTTTTTTTTTAAGTGTTGACTTTAACCAAGTCAAAACATGGCAGAGCTATGGACATCTGCCTGGGAAGAGTATACAGTTGTTTCAGACTTAGTCTTTATGATCATAAATGTGTTTATATTGATCATTGTTTTCCAATATTATCTTGCTCTCTCATGCCTCTATGCGTTCATCAAACCTAGCCTCCATGCCTATAATGAATGACCTCCCTCCTTTTCCCCATTTCTAGAAATTCTCTTGCTTTGAGACTCTATTCAGGTGCTGAATGAAACTTCCATGAAACCTTTCTTGATCATCCCTCTACCCCGTAACTCTGATGAAAGTGATCATACTTTCCTAGATTTCTTTTATATAAAGCTGTCACATACTCTATCACATATTATAATGCAGCATATTTATCCAGTGCATAACACATTTGCGTTGTTACAGTCTCTGCCAGTTTTCATAATTGTTTAAGCAATATGAAGTCTAATGCCAACATAGCTCATAGCAAGCACTTAAATGTTACATTTTGATCAAATTGTACATAATCACCTCTTCTAGATTTTAAACTTCTTGTCGGGGTAGGAACTGTCTTATCTCAACTTCAGGTACCTATTATAAGTCCACAATGACATGCAAGTAGTCAGGCAACCCATGGAATTATATTATTCATTAATATGTTCACTTGTACTTGAGTTTATATACCCCACTTCTATTCCATACCTGACACCAACCCAAAAACGTGTTATAATGGGAATTTTCTCAAAAATGGGGATCAAAAAATGAGCTCTTGAGATCATTAACTCTCATCATCAACAAAAAGAAAATATGACTTTAGTGGTTCCCACAGCTTATAAACTGATGCCTTAAGGAATGGGATTGTTCAGTCACACTTTGTCAGTTGGAAGTCAAGAAAACTACTCCATGGCATGAATGGCAGCCCCACAAAGTAAGATATATGTGGACTCACTTTCTTTCTAGGCTACTGCACACCAAAGCCCTCTCCATTTATTTCTTCTGACCTCAGATCTGATTCTCCAGACTTTCTCCTCTTCACCTCAAACCCAGTTTCCTTGATCCCTGCAACCCAACTTTGATTTCCTGAACATCTGTTCTGGTAACCCGAAGCTTAGAACTTTTAAACACACTCCACTCATATCACATCAACACGGCAACACCCTTGGTATACTTGATGGCATGTCCTGGGACTCTGGTGTCCCAAAGTTATCCTTAACTTCTAACTCACTGTCAAATTTCAGACACAATTGCACCCTTCATCTTAAAATAGGACCAATTATGTCTTGCATGTCTGCCACCTAGTCATGGAAATGAAAATTTTGTGGGGGGCTTTTTAAACTGAATTGAGTGTTGGTAATAATTACTCCAAGAAGACCATAAGATTTTAAAATTAGACCTAGAAGGCTATTGAGAAGCTATACAATCTAACCTCCTCATTTTTCAGATGACAAAAGCGGACGCTAAGTAACTTGTCATTAGGTGACTTGACAAAATTCATGAAGATATTTTTATTGACAACTAAAAAGATGTCTTCTATATGAAAATCTTTTGTTTTTATATCGCTGTGATGTTTGAACAGAATTTCCCTCACAAGAACACAATTAGGATGTAATTGTATATGTAATTATTATTATTTTGCAAATGATGAATTTGAGATTCAGAGAGAGATGAAGTGACTTGCCTGAGGTCAAACAGTTTGTACACATCAGTTCCTGGACTCAAGTATAGATATTCTGGCTTGAGATCCACTATCATTTCCACCACCTTCCTGCTCCCTATTAAATTTACTACATATGAATTACAGTGTAGAGAATGGGTTTCCATGGGTAAAATGTGACAAAGCATCTGCTTTCTTGGAGTTAATAGTCTAATGTAGAAGCTTACAATTTACAGATGAATGCCATCAGTTCATTTTTGATCAATTCCATTGTCATATAATATGGTAGTAGTGGATTAAGTAGATGTCCAATCATTCAATCAAGCATCAGAGTTCTCTCAGTCTAATAGTACTGGTCCTGACTTTTTTATTCCTAAGTGTAAAAGTTTGTCTAATATTTTTTTCAGATAAAATACTTCTGGATTTTGAGCTTCTCATTCATTAGGATATTATGTTCTCCTAAGTGTAAAGAAAAAAATTTTCCCCATAAAAATATCACGAAAAAAAATCCTTCCAAATCTTAATTAGCCATGTTCATAGTTTTCTGACACTTAAACTGTCTGGTGTTAACATTTTCAAGGCTTTAATTAACAAGTACAGCAGGGTTTGCTTAATGCTATAATGTGGTTGAAGATGATTTCATGTATCTATTTTAATACACAAATATTAGCTTAGCATTATATATTTATATAAAAATTAAATATCTCTTCCAGTCAAATAATGTCATTGTGACTTCATTAGCATTCAAAAGAACTATAAAAGAAAAAGTGGCATTTTGCAACAACTAAAACAGTTACCTTGTATTGAAAAAAGTACTTCACTGATCTTGGAAGAAGTGACAATATAAATAACACAAAGGAAAACAGATAGATACATGGTGGATTTAAGGGGTAGAATGCAACTAGCAAAATGGCATAAAAGAAATCAAGAATGATAATCATAGTTATTAAGGGAAGTGAGTTGGCCATTTAGCAAAAGTTCAGCATTGATAAACCAAATTGTCCACTGTGAATTTCATTTTTTTTCAGAGAGATTCCTTTATATAATGAGGAGATCCTCTATAGAGAATTTCCATGGGAAAAAAAAAAAAGAATTGAATCAAAGTTGAAGGGAGGAAGAGAAAGTGACACAGGACAAAGAGGTAGCATGGGGAAGTATCAGGTCTACATCACCAAAGAGAAAACACATTCTGTTGTTGAAAGTACAGATTTATCGAAATAAAATTATTCAATCCAAATGACTCTTCTGGGAATAAGAAATTTAAGTGATTTTTGGAGTACCAAGGAAAAAAGTATGAGATCAATCTAAGAGCAGATGAGTAGTGAAAGATTTTTTAAGATAATTTTAGAAATGAAAAGTAGATACTTAATTCCGATACAAATGTTAGCTTTGAATTAAATATTAAATATTTGAATTAAATATATCTACGTCTAAATTCTACTTTTTCATTTAAAAACCATGTGACTTTAAGGAAAACATTTTAATTTCTCCAGACCTTGTTTTCATCAGTTGTAAAATGAGAAGTTCATTTAGACTACCCTAAACGTCTCTTCTAGCTACAAATTCATGATCCTATGATCCCTCAATCTTAAAACACCTTTTTTGTTATTGTCTGCTCCTATAGAATAACATAATATTTTCAACTTAGCAATCATGAGGAAAAAAGAGTCCTCCCTCATCGTGAGTTGGCACAGCACAATCTGTAAGTGTCTCATGGGACTAAGTTTAGACTATATTGCATTAAAGTTAGGTTTCATTTTTGTTAGTTTGTTTTTACTCATTTTTTTTCTTTTACTCAACTATAAGTTCTTAAATGCAAGTAAAATATCTCATTCATCTCTATGACTTTCATAAAGCCTACCCAAAATGTGTTGTTCAGAGTACACCCTTTTAGATATCTGGTTGAACTAAGGACAGAACATGAACCCAAAGTGGCAGAAATCAGACATATCTTCAAAGGGTGATAAGTTTCTATGATTATTTGAATGACTTACATATAAATATATCAACCTAAGGCTGCTCCAAACAACATCATTCATACACTATAGTAAAACCTCACTCTAAAGTTGCAGAATTCACTGTAATAGTATGCAATTGCTTATTATGTCAGTGGAATTGAGACCATTGCTACACTTGATGTGATCTGGGTACAGTTAGAATTAAGTCTTGAATTTTGCTGATAGATTTTTGTAAAAGGTTCTCTGTCCTCATGATAATAGTGCCATCTACTACAGAGTGTTGCTACTATTGTCAGACATGGCCCCATTTAAATCTTTAGCAGCTGATTCTGAGATTACCTCTGCACTAGGCATATAACTCATTCCTAGGCTACTGATGTCACTTGCTTGGCAGATGCTCTGAGTCACTTAACCTCTCCAGACATTAGTTCTTCCAAGTGTAAAATGAGGATAATAAGGTTACCTGCTGTACAACAATGTTGTGAGAAATAATGAGGTACTTAGAAGTCCTTGGATGAAAGATATCCTAGAAGCACCGAATCTTTATTGCTACCCTCTGTTTGTTTATTTTTTCTTTAAACTTGAACATCTTTCTAACTGTTCTCTAAAAATGTTTTCTCCCCCTCCTTCTCCTCCAGGTTGGATAATGACTACTACATGTTAAGAGAATGTTGTTTAATTCTCTAGTTCTTTTCAGGATTGATTTACAAAAAATATTTCCTTACACTTTTACATTTGTGAAATATAATTCAATGCAATTTTCCTAAGGACTAGAAATTGAATTGTACTTTGAATGAATAGTTGATTTACTGGATTTATTTATTGAATGACTGTAATGAGTGAAGCACTCTATAGAATGCACAATCAGCTGCAGTATTCCAAGTCAGTCACTAGACACTCACTTATACAGAGTTAATGACATTTTAGCAAAAGGATTCAAAAATCCATGCATAACTTAACTTGATAAAAAGCAACCCAAAGGAAACTATGAGGAATAGAATGGTATGAGAAAAGAAAATTTAGGTCTAGCTTAAGAATGCTTGTTGAATAAAATATTTTGACAAAAAAAGCTAGGAGATAGAATGGATATGTATGTATAGGTGTATAAATGTGTGTGTGTGTATATATACATATGTGTATATAGGTTTTATATATAAACACATAGGGATTTGTAAATGTATTTGTGCATGCATGTGTATGACATAAATATGTGTACACGTGCATACATGTGTATATATATGCATATGCATGTGTATATGTATATATATGATTATTAAGTGAGACAAGTAGGTGATACAATGGATCGAGCAACGGACCCAGAGTTGAGGCGACCTGATTTCAAATCTGGTCTCACATAGTTAATAGCTGAGTTCATTGTTTGAACTCAGAAACTGTAAAATGATCTGACCATTCTGGAGAACAATCAGGAATTCTTGCCAAAGAGTTATAAAACTACACATACTGTTTGGGCATAATAAGTGAGTACTGTATAAATAGCAACAATATTGTTTTAAGAATTATTTAGAGCAAATAAGTCATTTTATCTCTTTTACATACTCAAATTATCTATAAAGGGCATATTAAGAAAGATGCTATCTACCTACAGAGAAAGAACTAACAAATTGGTATATAGAATAATTTTATATATGTGTATAATATATACGCACATATTTATGTGTATAAATACAAATGTATACAAGTATAAAAATGTACGTGTATATACGTATATGGATCATATGCATATATATGTACAAATCCATGTGTGTACACCTAACTGTGTCTAATGGTAGACATTTCTAGGTTGAATGATAGAAATAAAGATATAGAGAAACATTAATTCCATTACACCATACAAAGTCTTTAATAAATAACTAATCAAATTTTCAAATGAAATTAATGTAGCATTTTATAGGAGGGTTTTTCATTTTTGACATGTTATTTTCAGAATCTAGCATAATATTTGTCATGTAGACAGTTATTTCCTTTAAAGTTATCATTCTATTTCTATATTAATTTTATTTTTAATTTATGGAGTAAATTCTGAATTGATGGTATCCATATCTAAACATTGACTCATAATTAGATTGCAGTTTATTCAAACCATATTATTCTTTCTGTTTCCTCCACCTATACACACACACACACACACACACACACACACACACACACACACACTGCATGTTAGCCAACTATTTTGTATCTCATAATTGTACTGTTAATTTTTGATTCTATGATAACAATAAAGGACATTCGTATATAAAATGTATGATATAGGAACTGACAGGCTTCAAAAATGAGCAGAACCTATCTTTATGCATGCCCAATGACATAAAAAATATGTACTCATTTGTTGGCTTAAGAAATAAAAAGCTTTAGACTTGGGAAGGCAAATGTGTCCTTCAAGACTCTTCCTTCAACAATATTTCTCCAATGCATTGTAAAAAACATATACGACATCTTTTTATATGTAATAATAGAGACTCAAACTTTCTATTTATAATATGAAATAAGGTATAAAACAGGGAGACATTTTTCTACTTATTTTCCTCTGACCTCCTTACTCTCAAAAACATATTTAATCAACATCTAAATCTTTCCATTTCTACCTCCACACAGTCAATAACATAATTCAGGCCATCATTATCTTTCACCTGGATAATTTTAATAACCTTTTTACTTGGGCTCCATACTTCAATTCTCTTCCCACTTCAATCTCATCTTTCACGCAGACATGCTTTTTTTTTTTTTTTTTTTGCTAAAGGGTACATCTAATCATGTCAGTTCTCTCTGCCCCTTTAATAAGCTCCAGTGATTCCTTACTATCTTTGTGATCATATTTAAATCTTTTGACAATGTGAAACTTCCATGCATTTTCAGTCTTCTAATGCATTACTTCCATTCACACATGCTGTGACCTAGTAATACCTGCCTCCTCTCTGCACGCACATGATGCCCCAGGAATTCCATTGTCCATCAGTACTTGTGCTCCATTCCTCAAATGTGCTTAACATCTACCTCTTGAAATCCTTGGTCTTTTAAAGTAGTTAACTGAAGTACCACTTTCTACATGAAGACTTTCCTGTGTACCCTAGGTGCTATTGTACTCCCTCTCCAAATTATTTTTTATTCTTTTCATACAAATATATATATATATATGTGTGTGTGTGTGTGTGTGTGTGTGTGTGTGTGTGTGTGTGTGTGTACAAGCATAGGTATGTAATCTATTATATGTGTATATTTATGTAAATTCTGTTAGATGCACATTATGTACATCATTAAGAGGTAAAATCCTTGTGAGAAGGGACCATTTCACTTTAGTCTTTGTACCTCCAGGGCATATCATGATACTTGGTTCACTACCAGTAATTAAATGATGAATGATTAACTGAAAAATTTCAATTCATTTAATTATCACCTCTTTGCAGATCAGTCTTTCTCTGCCTCTCTCTCTTTGTGTGTCTTTCTCTGTCTCCTCTCTCTCTGTCCCTCTCTTCATGTATTTACATGTACACATACACAGATATCACATCAAACATGTGTGCATACATACACATATCAAAAATAGGACTCATTACATTTGATCTTCAATTTCCTTCCCATTTGAATTTCCCTATTTCTCCCAAGACTACTTCAATCCTTCCAGTAAGCTGAGTTAACTTTAGCATCATGTTTCCCTCCTCACTCTCACCTTAGTATCTAATCAGTTGCCAAATCCTATTTCTTCAACTTCTATAGTATTCTTTTCTCTCCACTCAAATATTCATCATTCTTTCTTTCTTTCCATTTTGAAGTCATTGATGTCCCACAATATTTATTTGCCACATATTTTCTTAGTAATATTCTACTCTTAACATAAAGAAATAGAAAAGTAGTCCTCATTTCACCAGTTTTCCTCTCTGTTTTATCAGCCTTCTATCCGCCAGAAATCCAGAATTTTCATTCTTACTTCTATCTAGTTCTATAGGTAGGCTGGCCTTTTCTAGATTATCTTATCTCCAAACTTTTCCAAGTCTCCTCCCTTAAAACTTAACTGTCTTATACAATGACAGCTAGCTAATTTCAGAAATAGTGCTGTGCACAGTAATCTCACAAAATTATAAAAATAATGGGCATCACCTCCCCATTCTCCAGGCATCATATATAATATTCCATTAAATCAGGTAATATTGTAAAGCATGTAACATAGTTCCTGACACATAGTGGATGCTTAATAAATGTTTATTTCTTACCTTCCTTTTATTTAAAATATACTACCTTATTTTGTCCTTCTATATTTATGTGCTTTAGAGTTTGGGCTTTTTTATGTTCATTTCACTCTTTGGAAAGACCTATCAGCTATTTTTTGTTTAACCTTATCACAAGCTTGATTGTAATCACAAGGTCAGATTCTTGTCATGCTTAGCTTTAGACTAGTCACAGGAATTGCTCATGTATAGCTTTGCTAAGGACACACTAAAAAGCATTGTTCTACCTTCTTACTTCTCTCCGTCTGACACTTGCCAGTCAGTAGATACATTTGCTCAGTGATGATTCCAGACATGGGGATGGAATGAAAGCAGAAATACAAGCCATCTGTTTAGCTGCACCACATGAAATAATGATTTTTGTTGTTTGTTAGTTTTTTTTTTTCTCATAGAAGGAAACTTCTGCTCCCCATTCAGTTTATTCCCATCCACAACTCTCCCATACATTTCTTCAAGAAAAGTAATGGTCTTCAGAAAACAAAACAGACAAACAAAAAAAAAATCCCTGTAACTCCGTAGTCTAGCTAAATAAAGCACTGCTAATTTATGTTCTTAAGTCATTATGGGGAGACTGGAAGGGAAGAGCAATTCAGTTAAATTCAAATTAATTATTTCATTCATACTTCATCTATAAGAGAACTGCCTCATACTTATGTCTATACTGATAAAATTGAACTTTATTTTGATTTTTTTCTGAAAAAGTAAAACTTCAAAGACAGGTTATCTAACATTTATGTAGTTGATTATATTTAGTTAGCAGTTTCCTGTTTACATATTTCATATGTATTATTCTTTCTAATGGTGCCCCGAGACAAAGGGATATATTACTGGACATGAAAAAGGGCCATTTATGTAGTGAGAGAAAGAATTAACCAAAGGGTAGTTTAAATTCTTTAACATATTGAAAATTTGATCCTGGACAAATCTCTTAGCTTATCCAAGAGAATAAGCTTCCAGTTTTCAGTCTGCATTGGTAAAAGGAATTTCCTCATGGGAGTGGCATATGAGAAAGATATCTCTGGTCCTGACCAAAACCAAAGGAAACCATGAATATGCAAATCCTTAGAAATAGATAATGAGGCTCCTTCCTAACTATATGACATCAATGGACTAAGATAAAACAATCAAGCATTTTGACATTTGCAGGAGTACATGACTAGGAGTTGCACAAGTTAAATAAATTAAAATGTGTTAAAATCTACATTTAAATAAGGTAGTTCCCCTACATAATGGTAAGGGAATTTGAATATCTTCCCTGCCCCTTAATAGGCTCATTTGACCTCCTTTGAGCTCTGGCCCAGCCCACAGCCTGAGTTACATGGAACTGACAGAGAGAGAAGCTTCCTGAATGGGTGGAGCAGGAAGAGTGCAGCAGGAAAAGAGAATGAGATGGGGCTGAGAAAGAGGCAGCTGGCAGAGCAGAGCAGAGGAGCTAGCCTGAGTGAGAGAGGGGCATTTTGCCTAAGGGAGCTTTTTTGTGGGGAGCCTGCTTGAGGAAATGCTTGGGGACGGCATTCCTCCCTCTACTGGTAACGTGTACAAAATTCATTGTTACTATGGTTCCATTGGTTTTCTGGTATTTGAATAAATATCTTGGTTTCATCTTTGAGGGAGAGAGTCTATATTTTGTGAATTTACCCTGGAAATATGCCTGCATATCGATAATGGCTTCTGTGGGTATCTCATTGGTGCTATACCACATTAATGAAACTGTAGAATCATTCAACTCTCACATAATTGTGGTCATTGGTTTAGATCTGGAAAAGACTATGAATTCATTCCATCCAATGATTTCAGTTTACAGATGAGTTAACTGAAGCTTACATAAATTAACTGACTGGTCCTTACATCAACCTTCTGAGGTCAGTAGTCCAAGTACCAATGCTTCCAAATTAAAGATGAGACTGAAAGGTTAAATCACTTTCCCAAAGTCACAGAGCTAGTAGGTGATGGACCTAACTCTGAAGAACTTCCCTCTACATCACAGTAGCCTCTGTGAATATATATCTATATATTTATATAATTTCTACGCAGACATACACACACACACATATATATATATGTCTGTGTGGAAATTATATATATATATATATTCCCTAACAAGTAAAGCTTTACTAATAACAGCAACAGATTTCAGTAGTTTTGTCATTCCATGGTTTCATATACATAACATACCCAACTAGGAGGAGAAAACCAGTCGAACTAAAAACCCAGAAGAACATCTAGCTCAGAAAAAGTGTAAGGCATTCTTCTGGTGACAAAGATGCCCTCACATAGAGATCTATTTTGACAGTCTGAAGCGCGCCCCCACATTTGGCTCAGAGGTACATATGAGTAAAAAAGCAATCTAGTCTGGTTTTACACTGCCTGTTTTAATCACCAGCTGACTAAAACCACTAAACTATACATTTTCCTAGCAAAGATTACAGAGTAAAGAGCCCTAATCCCCTAACCACAGCCAGATTCTCATGAATTAATTCATTAGTTCATAAATAAATTACATCCTCAAACCTCTGCCTAAACTAATGTGCAGTCATTCATTTGCATCCCTTTGGGCATCTGAGTGTTAGTTCAGATTTCTTTAATTACTAATCAGCAACATCAACAAGGAACACATGACATTATATGCACAAGGAGGTGGAGATTAAGGGAACTCTAAGTACTTGATGGGCCTGTCACTCTCATTGTAATCTCTTGGGATGGGAGTAGAAGAGTAACAATTTTTTTCTTTTTTTTTTTTTTAAGATTCTAAATCATGCCCACTAAATGTTCAGTCAAGCAACATGAAGATGAGAAAAACCACCTAAGACAAAAAGCAGGTGGTAAAGAAAATCTGTTTTTGTTTTGTTTTTAATAAATCCACATATTATGAATTTTGAATGTCCTTAAAGGTGATTTGTATAGGTATTTAGAGCTTTGACCTTATAGGTGAATCATGCTGAACTGAAAAAAAAAAAATCTAGATTGACCAGCTGTGTGTGTGACAATGACCAAGAGAAATTTTCCTGCCTACTTTTCACAGTTTTGAATTGACTTCATTGAACCAGGTACCCAAACATCTTGTACTTTCCTAGGAATCTGAATCACAGCTTAATTTTTTTCTTTCTTGTATATAAAACCATGTGGACATAGTCACAAAATATATGTGTAATTTTATTCATGGAGGGAGGTCTGGGTGAAGAAACCGTCCTGCTAATGAAAACTAGCACCTTGTTTGCGATTTATTGTCCTAAAGTGTTGCCCTGAAGAACTAAGTAATTAATGCTTACTTACTCTACCTTAGGTCACAAGTGGCTAGATCTGAGCCTTCCTGACTCCAAAGTCAATCATCTAGCCACCATTGAGTACATTGTAGTCTATATGTACGCATATAGATCTCTCTCTAACTAGCCAGATAGCCATAGTGTGTGTGTGTTTTTACGTACTAATTCATTTGTATCATTTCGGACATCTGAGTGTTGGTTAGGAATTCCTTAATAATAGACAACAAGAATTACTTGATTGCTGCACTGAATTCTGGTGTGGAAATTCTCTCCACTGACACAAATCAGCAACTTGTGTTAGACTTATAGTCTAAGATAAAGAATGACATGCTTATGGCTCCACAGTCAGTCAACTAGATTTACTAAGCACTTATTTATTATCAGGGACTATACTAAGGGCTAGGAGAAAATCAATATAAAAATATAAACAAAGGAAAACAAAGCATTGTCTTGTCCTCAAGGATATAACATTTTAATTCATGGGGAAATGACATGCAAATAACTCTGTATAAATATAGGATAAATTAGAAATGATCAATAGAAGGAAGGCACTGAGAAGAAGCAAGATAGGAAAGCTTCTTGTAGAAGGTGGGAGGAAGCCAAGGTATCCACAAGGAAGAGATAAGGGTAGAGAACACTGCAGGGATAGAGAACAATAAGTAAAATTGCTCACATTTGGGAGGTAGAATATTTGTGTGAAGAAAAGAAAAGAGACCTGTGTCACTGGATCACCAGGTGTCTGGAGGGGAGTAATTTGTAAGAAATTTAGAATTAGGAAAAAGTCAAGTTATGAAGGACTTTGAAAGCCAAAAACGATTTTGTATTTGATCCTGTAGGTAACAAATAGCCATGAGTTTATTAAATAGGTGGGTCACATGGTCAGACTTGCATTTTATGAAGATCAGTTGGACAGTTGAATTCATCACTGATTGGAGTAGGGAAACACTTAAAGCAAGGAGGCTAGTCAGTAGGATCTTTAAATGTCCAAGAACCATAATGTCTTGAACCATTTAAGTGATAGTATCAGAGTAGGGAAAGAGGTGATATAAGACATATTATGAAGACAAAATTGACAGGATTTGACAACAGATTAGATATGGGGAGTAGTGAAAACAAGTGAGAATTGGAGAAGGACACTTATGTTATAAGCTTATGTTACTGGGAGGATGGTGATACCCTCAAAACTGATGGAGAAATTAGGAAAAGGAAAGGATGCAAGCAGGGGAAGATAATGAGTTTAGTTGTGGACATGTTGAATTTAAGAGGTTTATATAGACAGTCATTTAAAGATGTCTATAAGGAAGTTGGAGGTGTGATACTAGGACTGACCAAGTAGATTTGAGACTCATCTGCACCAAGATGGCATTTGAAGCCATGGAATTGATGAGATCACCAAGTACAATATAATAGAGAGTAAAGAGAAGAGAGCCTACGACAGAGTCCTGGAGGGCTTCTATGGTTAGCGCTCATGAAATTACAGCAATGCTGACATATGTGTAATTAGATAGGGAGGAGGAAAGCCAGTAGAAAGCAGTGTCATAGAAACCTAGGAGAAGAGGGTGATAGTATCAAAGATTTTAGAGAGGTCAAGAAAGATGAAAATTGACAATTGGCTATCAGGTTTATGAATGGTTTATAAATTTTGAGAAAGCAGTTGCAGCTCAGTAATATGGACAGAATCTGAAGTGAAAAAAGTGCAGAAGAAAATGAGAGGAAATAAGGGGAGACATCTATTGTGTTTGTTCAAGCACAAAATAAAACAGCTTTGAGATAGGAGTGGACAATTCAAATAAGGGGCTCTGTGGAAGAACATGTTTGTAGGTATAGAGAAATAACCAGCAGACATGGAGCAATTGAAGACTCATGACGAACTAGGGATGATAGAAGGATCAAGCTACTGGAGAAGACAAGATGGAGTGAGATCACTCTAGCATACAGAGGAGCTTGCCTTGGCAAGGGGAAGGGCCCTGTCTTTGTGTGATATAAGGATGAAGGGAGAATGGAAGAAGGCAGCTGAGTGATGTGAAATAGCAACAGTGGTGAAGAGGGAGGTATTTGCAAATGACCTCATGTTTTCCAGTAAAGTGTGAGCCAAACTTCTCAGTTAAATGAGTTTAATTGAAGGGCATCTGTGCAAATTTTGAAGAGGGATGAAAAGGTTTGAAGTAGTGGCTATGGTAAGGGACATACTAAATAGGGAAATATAAAATGATTGCCTTGCTGATGTTAAGGGTCAGTTGAGATTATGTAATTTGGATAAGCAACTCATAGAAAATGTATAGCCTAAGAGAGAGTGAACAGAACATGGTTACACAGCTAGTATATGTCAAAGATAAGACTGGAAATGTGGTTGGCTTGAGATAGGTCCTCTGTCCACTGACACAGTCTTTCTCTCCATCTCTCTCTCTCTCTCTGTTTCTTCTCTCTGGCTCTTTCTCTCCTCCTTCTTCTTCTTCTCCTTCTTTTCCTTCTCCTTCTCATTCCCCACCACTCTCTCTCTCCCTACCCCTCCACAGCACACACAAAAATATATACATATGTAAGTTGATTCTTATTCATTGAAAATATGCTATTTATGGTTTGCGTGTTTCAAATATCAAGTCAATTAGTTCAGCTAATTGGAATATAATAATAACGAGACCCAGGTTGTGGATTTTTCCACATTTTTAAAAGTTAACCTTAATTTAGTTTCACAGGCATAGTTATCAGGACAAACTAAGCCAGCTGTCTTGCAAATATGTGATTGGTCATGAAAGGATGAGATATTATACATGTAAGAGCTAAGGCATTTTAACAGTACTGGAAAGAAAATAAATCAGAGTACTAATTTCATTATTATATATGATAGATATAAAGATGTAAATATTTGACACCACTCTTCACCAATGTTTCTCATGGCATGAAGAAAGATGTTGGACACTTTCTGGCATGCCAACTCCTACCTAATGATAGAGAGAAGAATAACCAAACTATGAATGTTAGAATTAATAAGAATAGCAGCGAATCATTTATTAAATACTTAGGACATCAACATGCATCCTTACTTTACCATGTACATTTCAGATAAGTAACATAATTGAGGGATTATGCAAAACTTCTCTGAAGAGTTTCTTTGAAAAAAGTTTCTTTGATGGAATGATTACGAATGAAGTGATGAATGAATGAATGAATTAAAAAGTGCATGTTCTGTGATACGCACTCTTCTAATTTCCTAGATTTATACACAGGGCAAAGAAGTTTGCTCTCAAGAAACTTATGTTCTAATGGAGGAGAGAGATGCAAATAGATGAAATTTTAGTTTCAAATCTGACAGAAAACTCTATTGGTCTTTAGGATACACAGCAAACCAGATAGCACATCTTTTATGTCATTCCTATGGATAAAACCATGTTTCTCTTTGATGTTCAATTATTTAACAATGACTTGGGTGTTTAAACTTTTTTTTTCCCCTGGGTCTTCAATAGCTGTTTTCCTTGGGGTATACTGGCTACATTTTTTTCTCAAAGACCAAGTCTTAAACCCAATTCACTATGGATCTCCTGGATAGGACAACAATAGATCCCTGAACAAATACCACTTAGTGGTTGCTTTTGGTCCCTCCTGGTTCAGAGTGACTATAAAGAGGAACTCTTTCTTCTTTGGCCAGCAACTCTGAAGGTCTTCCCCTCTCAGCTTCATTTTTTTAATCAAAGGGGCCATCCTTTAACTCACTTCTTAAAGAAGCCTATTCATTGAATGGGTGTTGCCTCACTCAATGTGAGAACCTGAAAAGACCTTAGCTTAATAGGGCTTAGGTCTCCCACTGTGTCCTGGACCATCTCCAGTTGTCCTGATAGGTATTTGGCCACCGAACCCAGATGGCCTCTGGAGGAGGTTGGTGACTTTGCACAACTTTCCCCAAAGTCATCATCTCCATGATGTCATGATCCTCTTCAAGAATGTAGGAAAAATCACAACCACAATTTTATGAGAAGGAAGGTAATGCAGAATACCCAATTTCCAGGATGAGTCTCCATAAGGAATATTTCCCTCCATCATGGCTATTGAAGTTGTGCTAGAAATGGAGAACACTGTAATTTTTGTGGCTACTAGGCTCTGAGTCCTGAGTTACCTTCCTAGAGTCTTAAAGATGGAGGTGGCAATAGTTTGGCACTTGGTTCTAGAATAATATCCCAATAGGGAATTAGCTTGATTGAGAGACTTAGGCAGGTCCAACCATGCTGAACAGCTTTCAGTTATGACCTTGGTGATGATTTTTTTGCCTCTTCTCTGTGGCCTTAGCCAACGTAAATTCAAAGAGACTCATTATTAGAGGGTCTACTGAGTGATAAATTTCAGCAACTCAAAGACCAACATGAAGGAACAGAAGAATTAAGATTTGCTTGGATGGAAAGGGACACATTTGGATAAGAGCAGAGATTCTATAATACTGAAGAATATTGTTTCTTCACAATGATTTGTGGGAAAGTCATGGTTTAACTTTATATATGGACAGTAATGATGGACTGAGGATTTGGAGAAAACTTATCTCATAAGGGAGAAAATCTCTCCCTGTATCTGAGTCTATCACCTGTGTTTTGTCACTGAACTCTGATAACTCTGGAAAAGAGAGTGGGGCTGATGACTGCATAGCTCTGTCTCACTTAAGTCCAGTTCATTTTCAAGTCTATACTTCACCCTCCTGATATCGTTGGTGGTCCTGTTTGAGAATGAAGCATGGACAACAAAGAGTTATAGTATCATCTTTGGAATATATAGTACCGAGAAATCTCACAGTTCCTGGAGTGATCAAAAGACCACAAAACATATTAAGTGTTTAGTATGTGCCAAGCACTGTGATGAATTTGGAGAATAAAATTCCAAGTAGAAAGTCCCTGCCCTCAAGGAGCTTTCATGCCAAAGGGAAAGCACTGGTAGAGAAATTTCAGGGTTCAGCCTGGAAAGAAATGAGACATGACTGGGCTGACCTACCTCCTTAAATAGAGGTTCTGAGAGAAGTCATCTAATCTACATACATACACTTATTAAACTGTATAAACATATATATATATGTGTGTGTGTGTGTGTGTGTGTGTGTGTGTGTGTGTTAGGAAAGACAATGGATCTAAAGCTAAAAACTATAGTATTTGACTTCCAATGAGGAAACTATCTACCAATGAGTATCAGTTACTTCCTACAATTTATACTCCAAGATCATTGAAGAGTTTAATTGCTTGTTCAGAATTAAACAACAAGCATTTGGCAGAGGCAGGACCTGAGAACATGATCTCAGGTCTACCTGATATTGAAGTTGGTTCTCACTTCATTTTGATATTGTACCATACAAAAAAAATTACATAATAGTATCATAGAAGGAGCTGGAAGGAACCTCAGCTTAATTTCCCCCTCATGTTACAGATGAAAATATTATGGTCCAGAGAGATAAATTGAATGGTCTAAATTCACACACATAGTAAATTCAGATCTAGGTCTTCTCACCATAAATCTATAAACCCTTTTAAATTTTAAGTTCATTATAAAGTTATCTTTCCCTCCCCTATGGGAGCATTTCTCTAGTTATGATATAAATTAATGATTAAATACATGCATTGTATTTTCTATATACATTTTCCAGAAATGTTCTTATTACCAACTTCTTGCCACTCACATGTGATAAGGAATTAATCGATATTCCAGAATTAGGGATTTGTAAAAGGAACTGGGTTTAAATTCCAGTTCCTACTAACTGTGTGACTTTGGGCACTTCATTTCATTTGTCTACACCTCAATTTCCTTATATGTTTAATGTGGGGTTTGGAATACGTGATCTCTAAACTGCCCTTTTGAGCTCAAAGTCCTATCAAATATTCCCTAATAAAGACTCAGTCATATGTGATGAAATATGAAGGGAAATTAAACATTGTTGGATATTCCATTTAGTTTTTGTCTTATCCCAAAATGTCTTTACTCATATATTTCTTTCTTACTGAAAAACTTATTTTCAAAACAGGTCATATCTTATTTCCACTGGTTTGTTTCCAATGGAAACATCATGACATTCCTAATATTATGTACATGTTCACTTCTAATATTAGAGAAAGTAATTCCAAAAAATCATTAATAAACACATATTGCAAAGCACATGTTAAAGAAACCTTTTTAATCAATATATATATATATATTACTTTCAAAGCTTTAAAAAATTATTGGTATATACAACTCATCATTTAAATAAGGACTATCAATCATAGGAATAATCAAGGCATAGCTTCCATAGAACTACAGTCTCAAGGAAGAAGATTGATATGACCTATATGGATCTATGAGAACTATCGATATTGGAACATTGAACAATTATATTCCAAGGCTCAGTGACTGCAAAGAGCATCAGACACATGAGGATTAGTGATTTTCTTAGATGATTCTTAGTTTACAGCTAAAAATAGAAAAGGCTAGCACATGGAAGAGAAGTATGAGGCTGGACAAATATCTAAATACATAAGAAATTATCTGAATTGTTAGATTAGTATTATATATTTAGAATAAGTATGGATTGCATTGTTCATTTAATCTAGCCACTTCCATTTATGGGAAGCAGAATGAGGTGCAGAGAGGCAAAGTGATTTTTGCCAGGTCATACTTGCTATGAGAAAATGGTAATTTTTTTCTCCAATTCAAACACTTTTTCAGTCATAGCATGCCACTTTAAATAAGCATGCATTTGGATAAATCTGGATTTAAAGTTAGTTTTCTCTCAGCTATGGGAATGGGGAGGTTTCATTTTGTCTGAATTAAGGAGGTGATTGAACTTGGATCAAAATACAAACAAAGTAGATCATCAACTTAGAAAAAACCAAGTTAGTTGTGGTACATGAATATAATTGAATATTATTTGCTGTAGGAAACAATTAATAAGATGATTCCAGGTAAACATGGGAAGGTTTATCATATGAACTGATGTTGACTGAATTAAACAAAACCAGGAATATCCTATCAAATCATATAGCACAATATAATATATGCATATATTAGTTTGTATATACATATACATGCATGCATATATGTATGAATGTGGAAAGATCAGTAAAAATACAAACATTTGAAACACACTTAATTTTAGTGGTCATATTTGGTCCCAAAGACAAGATAAGCAAATGTACCTCTTCCTCTTCCTCTTCCCCCCACCCTTTTTTTTTTTTGCAGAGATAGGGAAGTAAGGATATGAAATGCTGCATACATTGGCAAAATAATTAATGCTTTGATTACTTTTACTGAATTATTTTTTCCTCTATGTTTTAAAATTCCTTCTTACAGTGGAAGTAGGGAGAAAACAAGCATGTATATAGCACTTACTATGTGCCCAGTTTTGTGCCAAGCCTTTTAAAATGTTGTTATTTCCTCCCCACAACAACCCTACAAAGTAGTTGTTATTATTATGCTCATTTTATAGTTAAGAAAACTGAGTAAAAAAAAAAAAAAAAAGGTCAAATGACTTGACATAGTAACACAGTGAATGTCTGAGACTTGATCTGAACTCGGGTCTTCCTGATTCCAAATCCAGCACTCTTATCTAATGAACTGCCTACCTGATCACTAAATGAAGGACAAACATTCAGAAATGAAAATGTGTTTCTAAAAATAAAAGGTTTCAATCCCTTGAAAAAAATAACTTGTCCTATGTAGAAGGAAAATAAATATTTTGTTGAACTAATTACGCTAAGGGAAATTAAACTGTGAAAAAATACTCATTTTATTTTTTCCCTTATTGTGTATTAAAACTAAATTTGGCTTAGTACATCAACATCAAGGTTTTCACTTGTTCCTTCATTTCATATCCAATAGTCACTATTTAACCATAAAAATCTAGTGAAAATTTCTTTGATAATTGAAGTTTAAAATCACATAATACCATAATAAAGGATAATATATCCATATGTACATATTTGTTAATAGCATGTACACATATAATCTCCTGTTAATCATTGTCTGAACAGTTGATTTCCAAAAGGATTTTCTGGGTTTTGATAAATATTCACAATTTTCCCTTCACTGCCTGTTCCAAGCCAAAGGTGTCAAATAGGAGGCAGGTCTGGTGTCCTGTGTGTTACCAGTTTGACTTCTATCTCTTTCAGGGTTTTTATAAAATGAATTACGAATTTCCTTTCCTTACCATAAAGAAATGAACTTCTTAGAAAAATCTGGCATATTGGACTTCAGAATGCTTTTTTGATATACAAAATATCTTTATAGAGGAAATAATCACATTGCATATCTGTATTCTTATTAATATATGTTAATTATTTAAGTCATGTTTACATATATGCCTTTTATTCATGTATTTTGTAAATGTGTGTATAGTGTGTATTTGTATAATCTCACAATTCTTCTTGCAGCCCAGCAAATCCTTTTATAATTCCAAGTAACAGTCTTTCAATTCACTGAACGGAGTTGGGCAGGGTGGACACAGTAGCTACAATATCCCTAGGAACCCATTCAATCTCCTACTACCTGAGTGAAAAGATATCAATAATTTTCTTGGAGACTTTTTGCTATGAAATTCATCTCAAAAATCTACTAGAAACTGGGGAATTAGCATAAGAGAAATTATACACACACATACAAACACACATATACACACACATAGCAGGTTGTATATAACAATGGAAATCATGTTTTTCCCATAAAACTGAAAAAATCAAGTCAAGACAACTTATAAAAATCTTCTAAAATGAAGTTATTTAGAGGCAAGAGCTATAACAGGAGGATCAGTTATTCCAGATGGTATGCCCAGCATTGTCTCTTATCCCCATCACAGGTCTAGACAATCTGAAATAAAATAACTGAACAATGATAGGACTCTTGCATTCAACCTTGTCTGGGGCGTAACTGATACCTTAACTCATCTTGTACTGCCGCCATTCAATGTTGTGGTGCCTAATAGCTAAAATCCCTTTTTTGTTAAGGGTTGCATTAATAAGATAAGACCATTTTTCTTTTTTATGTTTAAAGGTTTCAACTGAGGTTGTGCTATCCTTTTCCATAAGGACTGGATAAATAGTCCCTTTCAAATTTGTCCATAAAGTCATTGTCAAATAAGCCAAAGAATATCCTTGCATTCAAGCAAATCTCTTGCCATTACATTCATATAAAAGATAATTGTATTTCCTCCATATCATTAAAAATCAAAGCCCCTCCCAAATAATTCATTCCCTATTCCACTAAACTCTTTCTCAGAGGAGGCTGTACAAATGATTTCTGATTAAAGTACATTTGCCAATTAAAGGAGACCTGGTCCACTTCTCTGGGTTGCATAGATTTGTTTAAGAGACCAAACAGCCAAACACTGAGAACAGAATAGTGAAACAATTGAAAGGTTCAACTGGTATTTAAAAACAATCCATCCTGGGCAACAACGTTCTCCTGATGTGGTTCCAGGAAACATCAGGAACGAAGAGGTCTTTCTCTTCTAGGGATAACACTGATTTATCAAAGACACAGCTTCTGGAAGATTGTATACCCAACTTGAATAATCAGGGATATGATAATAAAATGTTTTTTTTTAAATCCATTCCACTATTCCATCATGCTAAATGCTTAGGAAGAGTATGCAGGATGGAAAATTCAACTAATATGGACATGATGATCTATCTTGTCCTTACCTTACTTCACACTAAAAACAGGGATCCTCATCATAGATAGCAGTAAAAAAGGGCTGATAAGGAAAAATGTAGGTTCATGTAGGGGACTTAAAGATGGCTACAATAAGAATAAACAACTGGAACTCTAATGCTGAACAGGTATCAACAGCAGTGAGAGCAAACTTTTTTCTCTTAGATGGAAGAAGATGGCCAATACAGTCAAATTTTCCTATCTGCGCAGGTTTAAATTGTAATGAAAATATGTCTGTCCTTCAAATGTCTGTATTTTGACTACCATTAGAAGAATCATTGGGAAGAAGCATATTATCCTTAATTAAATGAAGGGAATAATCATTTATATAGTTCCTAGTGTGTGTTAGGCATTGTGCTAAGCAATTTTAATAATATCTCGTTTGATCCTCTCAGCAACCCCTTAAGTTAACGGTGATTAATAACATCATTTTATACTTGAGAAAACTGACTTGTTCAGGGTCATATACCTATTTTATGTATAAAGGTGGAGTTGAACTCAGATAACTTCTTGAGTCCAGCCCAACATTCTGTTCACTGCACCACAAGTTGCCTCTTCCCTAAAAGGATCAAATGGTTATATGTCCATCCCATTTCATGTATATCTATTCATCAGAATGAGCAATCTGGGTAGGGTATGGAAGATGGAAAACTAAGTAAATACTCTGAGAACATGTCCAATCCTAAATTTTCTTTGAAGTAAGTTGGGTACATTGATCAGAGGTAATAATCCAAGGGGCCTGTAGGAAAGAAGGCATTTTCTTATAAGATTCTAATCATAAACCATTTTTCTTTGTAGACTGAAAAACCTGACTGAATGCATTTGGTGGATGAATGTGTATGCATTATTTTCTCTTGGCAATAAAGAAAACAATGTTTATCTTTATGAATTTACTTTTACAAAGCGAGGTGTATCATCATCCATTAGTGTTGTATGGTTCCACTGCTTCAACATTCATTTCCCATAACTGGAATCTTCAGAAACATGACCTTTGGCATTGATATACTTGTAAAGTTACTTTCTGCTTTTCTAAAAAATGCCCTTGTGAAAGTGGGTTAATAAGAGTGTCCGAGTATTTAAAGGAGGATTTTTGTTGTTATTTTTGTTGGGTTTTTTGGAGGGACCATGTTGGCTCGTGTTAAACAGATCCCTCTTCATTCCAGGACGTGACAGCAATTAACTAGCTAAAATGTTAGGTTTCCTGTTATTTTGTAATTGAAAGAGAATTGGTGACAGTACCTTTTCTTTTCTATGCCAGTTTATAATTGGTAGGAAAAAAAAAAACAACTGCTCTTTAGTGTTTCTCCATAGAATATAATGCAATTGTAATTTCTTATTAGCTCTTAACATTTTTCTATTATTTACAATTTCTTTGAGTAGCAAAGATCAGTATTTCTAATTAATCCCATAACATGACTTCATGACATGTTTTGTGCAAAGCTCTTTATTCTAAAGTAGCAAAATTTATATTCTTCTTATCATATTATAAGTTACGGTTTTAGGGGTTGGTATGATTGGGCTTGCATATTGATTATGCTAGCTTTTTATCTGTAGCTGATAGATGGTATATTATGGAAAAGTAGAATCTCTGAGTGGAAAGGATTCTTCCCTAAAACTCATCTTATTTAACCAACCCCTAAATAATAATCTATCTGCTCTGCAAAATCTGACTAGAACTCAGTCAGTTTCTGTTGGTGATATGAGGGATGCTTCACTATCAGCTACCTTTATATGATACCATTTTCCCTATAATTAAATCTAAATTTGCTTCTCTCAAGCTTTCATATATTGTTTTGCTTCTGCTTCCTGAGGATAAAATGAATGTCCATGCCCTCCCTATGGGGAAATTCTTTAAACCCTTGTAGACAGCTATCATTCCATATCACTTTACCCATTCAAGTTTGCATTTCTTCAGACTGAAACATACTTAATTCCTTCAACCAATTCTCATATGATGACATGTCCTCAAGACCCTTCACATCCCTGCTTTAAGATGCTGTCCAGTTTGTCAATGGCTTTCTTAAAATACAATTTCAATAAGATACAACTTCAGACATGATCAGACTACAGCAATTGTGTAATTCTTGATATGTCTTTCATATCTGGAATATTATAATGTGCTTTTCCTTTAACTAAGTGGCAAACAGAGGCTAAGAAGGAAAGAAAGAGGGATTTTCTTCCCTTGGTAAATTACAGAAAATTGGAGCTTGTTGCTTTTTGATCAAATGACAATAGCTTATCCTCTAACATTCCATATTTGGCTAAGTTGTGTATAATGAAAAATCACATAAACATAGGGTTATATTCTAATATGAACCCCTAATTAATCCCTTAATACATCTAAGCCAGTTGTGATTGGTCCAGTAGCCTGGGCCAAATACAAGCTATTAAACCAGTCACTAAACAAGAACCAAAAAAGAGTTTATGGGACTAGAATTATTTATTTTCTTCTGAGATCAAAAATCCTATTTTGTCTTCTTCTCTCTCCTCTTTATTCTAAGAGTAACAACTTCAGGAAACCCTTTGTTAGCTGCCCAGACACCTCCAAGAAAAGAATAAAATACTGACCAGGACAGTACCTGAATTTTTGCGGCAGTTACACAGTACCCCTACTGTTTAAATGTCTCAGGAACAGACTAACTCACCTTAAGAATGGGTGCTTGCTAAGAATAATAAATCCAGCACTAGAGAATGAGAAAAGAAGTTTATTGGAGAGAGCTTTGATAAAACTTGTGATTAATGCTTCTTACTTCAATACACAAGTGATTACCAAGACACTAGAATTCTTCCTCTATAGAAACTTTCACATTCATACTTTCTTTTCTACTTCCACAAGCAACATCTTAGTCCAGCCCCTTGATACCAACCTTCTGGACTACTGCAAAAACTTCATTCCATGTCTTCTAGTCTCTACTGCTCTACCTAATCCAATCCATCCTTTATATGCCTACCCGAATTATTTTTCTTACACATACCTATTTTCTTATCACTTGTCTGTACAAAAGCCATGAAAGGTCCCTTGCTGCTGAGCTTTCCACAGTGTCACTATATATATATACATATATATTCATTTAATCTCTTACATTCTACACTCCAGCCAAAAAGTTTTGCTTATAGCCCCAACCTAGTGTGCGTTCTCATTTTTTTAAACATTCAACTTCAATACCACCGTCCCACATGAAATCTTCTCTGGTCTCCCACAGTTTTTGATAATCTTCTTTTCCTCCCCTTCTTGGATTTCAAGTAATGCTTTGTTTAGCAGCTTTAATATATATGTGTATATATATACACATATATATATATATAATTTTTAATTTATGGGCAAAAGCAAGTATTTCCATAACATAGTATAATAATAAAAGAGATGGTACTGCATGAAATTGCAAATTTATTATATACTACTTGCTATTCTTTTTAAATATAAATTAAATAAAGTTATCATGAAAATTTATATTTTCCTTTTTTCTTCTCTCCCCCTGCCCTAGAGATGGCTACCGTTAGACATATATATGTGAATAGACTGATATTTACATATAGACATGTAAAATAATTGTGTATATATATTTCTATTTATCAGTTCTTTCTCTGGATGCAAATAGTTTCTTCCTTCCTATGTACTTTGTAGTTAATTTGGGTATTTATAATAGTCAAAATGACTTAGCCGTTCCAAGTTGTGCTTAAAACAATATTGCTATTACTGTATACATATAACAGTAGTATTCTATCACAATCATACACCACAACTTGTTCAAACATTTCCAAATTGATGTGTATCTCCACAATTTCCAATTCTTTGTCATCACAAAATCAATTTTGAATTTCTATGGACATGAGATCCATTATGTTAAAAGTTCAATAATTCAATTTTGTTGCATATTATAATGGAAAGAGTACTGTTTCTGGAGTCATAGGACCAGCGTTCAAATTTTAGCTTTAGCACTTGGAGTTTTTGTGGTGCCAAATAACTCACTCCCATCACTATAAAATCAAAAGAATTAAACAATGAAGAGATCTGTAAACGTTCTTCTCGTTAAACTTTCCATTTTTCGAATACTCTTAAAAGAAAACTATGGCTTCTTTTTCATGGTGATATGTGCTGACCATGTCCTCTCTTGCCTATTAAAAGAGCTCACATGTCAAGAATCAGAAACTGTTATGTGCAATAATTGGGAACTAGAACAGATAATGAGGATTCACATTATTTTCAAAATAAGAATTCCAATTATGAGCCAATCACTTCTACGAAAAAAAGTGTGATGGGAAAGATGGTAAGAAATAGTAAAGGAAATTTCTTGTTACCATTTATTTTTGCATTGTGCAGATTTCAGTCAAAAAAGTTTTTTGCTGTCATTCAGATATAAAAAAGAAAGCAGTGTTACTATCCTTGCTCAATATGAAGAGTGCTTTTAAGTATAAAATGTTATGTAAATATGGGCTATTATCATTAGATAATAGGGTTTTTCCTACCATCCCTGAAATTTCAAGAGCTAATTGGGAACCTGTTTTAAGTACGTATAAAGATAACCTGACCAAAAGAGTTCTCAGAACAGCAACAAAACTTTAAGTGGCACATGTTCACAAAAGAAATGTTGCCTCTCATCCAAAAGTTATCTTTTTTTAAAAAGTTTTATTGATTGTGTTTTATTTTTTTATGGCCTAACCACTTCCTAGAGAGTGTTCTTTCCTGTGTTTGGCACAGTTCCTGAAACATAGGTGGCATATAACAAATGCTTTTTGCCTTGACTTCCCCCTATAGAGCTCTCCCTTTTACAGAGAGAAATAAAGCCAACCCACATTTGATTGAATCTCAGTGTATGCTGTATTGAATTTTCCTAATCTACTCCTCTCTACCTCCTACCAGTTCCTCTTTCCTGAAGAATACTCACAACACACACTTTTTTACTGGGATTCTCATATCTCTTAGAAGAAACGTTGAATGCTGTATTTAAACTGCAGTTATTTCTCCTTTACTACATTTTCCCACTAAATGTATGTCTATATGGCTAACCAAAAATACTTTAAAAATACAGTTTCCATAAAGTGGTACCTTGGTTCTAAAATATTGCAAAATACAAAGAAAGCATTCTATTCTCCATTGCTTTCAGTCAGCGGTGAGTAATTTAAAGAATAGGTGGAAAGAAGGACAAAGAAGGATCATAAATGGGAGGGAGATGGATTGGTCAAGGCATTTGACTAATCAGTAAATAGATTCAAGGTCTTTTAAAAAAAATGAATTGACAACGTCTATGTGAGATTTAGGAACCAGGAACAAAAAATATATATTTTCACCATTGTTTTTAAGGTAAAGGGGAGTAAGGTATTTATTAGTTACATTAAATTTAAGCATCCTCCCTCTCAATCTATCCCCTTATACCTCAATAAATACAGCCTGAAATGTTCACAAAGCAGCTTACAAGAATATTAAAATGGGCAAGACCTGGAAAAAGCAATTTAAATAATGGCTTATTTATTCTATTTTTTTTTTTATTATATCAGTACGGAAATGCTATGGCAAGTGATAGACTAGATGCTGTCACAAGTTATAAAAGATATATGAATTAAGGTCAGAACCTGAACAACCCATGAGACTGTGTCTATACACAGAAAGTACTTCCAAGTTCTTGTAAAGAAAGGACTTGGTTACAAAGGAAAGGAAAGCAGATCCTGAACTTTTCACAACGAAGCTCTAAGATTTCAACATGTATTAAAGATGAAGGTAAATTGTTATAAGCCGTTACATTCACATAACCATCTTATTTATAAATCAGTTGCCAAGTAGGAGTATTTTGTATTAAATATATATATATATGTATATTGCCATATGTTTTTAAAAATCATTTATATAATACCTAGTAGTTGTTCAGTCTTTCTGGCTTTGTCTGACTCTTCTTGACCCCATTTGGGGTTTTCCTGGAAAAGATATTGGAGTGGTTTGCAGTTTCTCTCTCCAGCTCATCTTATAGATGAGAAACCAAGACAAGCAGTGTTAAGTAACTTGCTTGGGGTCACCCAGCTAGTAATTATTTGAGGGTAGATTTGAACTCAGGGAGAGGAGTCTTTCTCACTTCGCATCTGACATGATTACTGCACACCTACCATGTTGCTAAATGCTTTTTGACTAATACTATCTCAAGCAATTCTCTTAATAACACTGGAGGTAAGAGCTGTAATAACCCTCATTTCACATTTGAGGAAATTATGGCAAAAAGAGGTTAAGTGACATATCCAGGGTCATAAAATTAGTAACTGGCTAAATTTGGGCTCAGGTCTTTCTGTATCCAATACACCATCAATTGTTTCACATCTGTTAATTAGCTTCAATTGTGAGTAGCAGGTCTTGTGTACAGGACACTAACCTGGTGGTGATTAAGGTCCTGTTTTTATTGCAAGGGAAATTGGTGGAATACAAGGATGAAATCAATGACATCATCATTTGGATTGCCACTTTACGTTCATTTTTTTTTCTATTTTGTTGCAGTTGTTCATCCTATTCTCTATTTTGTTTAGTTTTTAAGTGTATTTTAAACTTAAATACAAAATAAGTGGGAAAATTGCCATGTACACAGAACGTGAGAGGATTCAAATTAAAACAACAAATTTCCACTTCAAGAATATATATATATATGTGTGTATATATAAAACATAATATATTATTATATATATATATATTGCATACTATATATTATTTTCAAAGCTGTTCAGATTTATTTGCATTCCTTGTAGGTTTGCTTTAGTTCTCTGCTGTGCACTTTTGACTTTATTTCACCGGCCCCAAGAAGACTACAATTAAGTGCAGATACACACACATACATCTTTAATACATACATACATAAATATATGTACATATACACTTATTTAACATTATTCCCTCTTTAACCCATTCGTCTTTATCTATACCAACATTATACTGTTCCCTCACCATCTTATTTGTTTATAATTTTAGAAGAATTTTATACCATTCTAAATATATATGTTGTTTTCTCTTTAACCCAGATCTGATGTGAGTATGGTTCCAGAACTATCAGCCCTCCTTCTCCATCTATTCCTCTGTATCAAGATTTTTTTCTTTGATCATAGCTTTCTGGTAGGCTGATTATTCTTATGTTTTCTCTCCTTGATCTGTTCTCCAGATGAGTTGTTTGTTCTTATGAAATGTTTCACATTCTCTTTTTAAAGATTTTTCATTCTTTTTATTTTGTTTTATTATTTCTTGGCTCCATTGGCTTCCCCTTGCCCAATTCTAATTTTCAAGGAGCTGTTTTTTAAGATTCTGTACCTCCTTTTTCAATTGGTTGACTTTCTTTTTATAATCTTGGTTTTCTTATTTTTAAAATTTTTTTCTTCAATCTCTATTATTTGATTTTTAAAGTCTTTCTTGAATTGTAAGATTTCTCTTTGGGCAGGTGACAATTTGATGTTACTCTTTAGGTAGAAGAGTATTTTTTTCCTTCCATGCCCTCCTCTGAAGATGAATCCTACTCTTTTCTATTCCCATAGTGACAGTCTATGGTTGGGTTCTTTTTCCTTTGATTGCTCATTGTTTTTTTTTTTTTTTTTTTTTTTACTTTTAATACTTTCTTATCAACTTGTTATTATAATCACCTCTAGTCCTGAGGTATAGGGGATGATGCCTCAGGTCCTTCTTACTGTTATATTTTGAGCTGTGTAGTGGGTCCAACCTCTGCACTCCTTTCCCCCTTCAAGCCATAGCAATCCCCTACTTCCCTTGCTCACTATGCTGGAAATACTCTTGTTCCTTGAGGACCTTCCAGTGGCTTTATCCTTCAGTTCTCCTCTCTGGTCTGGAACCAAACCAAAAACTCAGTTTTGTTGTGAGTGCCCACAGACAACATTGCTTCTGCCCCACTGCTTCTGCACTCACCAGTCATGTGCAGTTTCCTTCTCCCTGGGGGCCACAACTGGACTTGGCCACCCTCAGCAGCAGAGGTTCCTTTAATCTTCCCCTTTCTCAGATGTCTCACTCCCCAAACTGTGAGGTGAGAATTCCTATGACTGAGGCTACCTCCCAACCCAAG
Source organism: Notamacropus eugenii (assembly GCF_028372415.1). Taxonomy (NCBI): domain Eukaryota; kingdom Metazoa; phylum Chordata; class Mammalia; order Diprotodontia; family Macropodidae; genus Notamacropus; species Notamacropus eugenii. The sequence goes on along the minus strand of NC_092877.1, from coordinate 86,910,428 downwards.
TGGTCCCAGAGCTTGTTGTTTGTTATTTCAGTGGAGATATCCCAGTGCTGTTTATACTTCACTCTGGCTAAACCTCTGTCCTGGGGTTTTCCTTTGGATTTTCTCCAGCACAGGAACCACTGTCTTGACCCAAATCTTATTTATTTTTGCTGTTCTACATTCACCCTGAGGCAGTTTTGTCTGTTAAAGGAACCTGGAGAATTTGGAATTTCTGTCCTTCTCTGCCATCTTCCCAGAATCCTCTTTCATTCTTTATTTTTGAGGAGGATCAATGGCATCATGATATGATGGGTGATGTCTAGATTTGTCTATGAACTGTATTTAAGTAATGCAGAAGTGTGCAGTCATTGAAATCACTCTCTCTCCTAGAGTTATCAAAATTCAGTGTCAAGATAAAAGTCAAGATGAAGGTCAATGGCCCAGGATGCAGTCACTGGCATTGATATCTTCAATGTCTGACCAAACTCCAAGAAATTGACAGAGTCTGCTTCAGCTTCCTTCATGACCTTGGAATAAATGGTTTTTGTCTACTCATTCCAAGGAGGGTGTAGGTAGGAGACATACCTAGAGTAGATACCAACCTAACTCACCAATGGATTTGAGGCTTGTCAGTTACCTCAACCTGGTTTAGCCTGTATCCTGAGATGGCTTTACTGTAGTACAAGCCACTGCAAATGTTACAGCTTCTTGGAGTCACAGGGGAGAGTTTAGCTGTATGTAGAAAGCAAAGATGGATGAACAGCCTTGAAAAGGATTTAGCAAAGACTCACAATGGATTTCCTAGACCTTTCTGAGCACCCCATAACTTTTTCCTCCAAAATATATAGTACACCATACAAGATTAAAGATCCATCAACTTGATTAAATGTGATGTAAGAGGAAAATCATATCTAAATGAAGTCATATTTTTAGCTTTTAGCTATATTTTTTGAATTTACTACAAAGAATAGTGATCATTTAAGACATAACTATGAGTAAATAGGGATATAAAATTATTTGAGGAGAGGGACTGAGACTGATCATGCTCATTGTTGCACAGTAGAAAATCTACAGCTCTAGTTCTCAAAAGTTTTGCTAGGGTAAACAGAGTTTCATTATTCGTGCCATGAATTATCTGTGATTTACATGTCTAACCACATGTATTCATTGTTCAACTCCCATGTATCATTGTCAGTTTATGCTTGCATTGAGTCATTATTACTCACATCAAAAACTGATACTCCATCTTGAAACTGAATTAGAAGACTGATGAATTTCTTTCCTGAGAAGGACACTGACTGTGTGGCTTTTGAAAATCTTCTTAACTTCTATAGCCCTCAGATTCCTCATCTGTAAAATTAGGGGATTGTATTACATCACCTTCCATATCTATTCTATGATTGCTTGGGTTAACCGCTCTTATGATAGAATGCTCACATAATATTTTGTTGGAGAATTTGGATAAAACAGATTGTAATTAGTCAATAACAGCAATCCTGTAGTTGATGCAGTTGAATTTTCATGAAAAAGACAAGAGGATGATGACATATTATGGTAATGAAACTGAAGAAATGAGAAAAACAAGCTTCCCTTGAAGTCTGAATTCGTTTTAGTACAGTTTAAAGATGCTAAATTAAAATTAAAAAAAAAAACATACAAGATATTTTGGTAATGTTGATTTGATTGGGAAGTCTTTGTGATGGATTTGCAAAAAAAAATTGTTTTTTAATCTAATAGAAACTGTTTTGTGTATAAATATTTAAGAATCTTTAGAAGTTTGGAGATTTTCAGGTTGGCCATGTTGAGAAAAGTCTGAATATAAAAGTCTGTTTCCTAAAATATATCTGAATTAATAATTCTGTATCAAATGTTTTCAAATATAAAACATTGATTTTCCAAATTTCATGTGCATCCTGTTTCCTTAATGTTTCCTCTTTTTCTACAACCCATGAATTTATCTCAGAAAACTTCTTTGCTCTTCCATACTCATAAGGATCACAAAATACTATTTAAAGTTACTCTAATAATATATACTCTCTTAATGTCATTTTGGCAAAGAAAAAGTATTTTTCAAATAGAATGTGAGCTCCTTAGGGGAAAGAAAATGTTTCATTTTGTCTTTGTTTCTTCAGTGCCAGGCACATAGTAGATCTTTAATATACGTTCCTTGAAATGAACTAAATTGAACTTCTGTATCAACATGGCTCAAACATCTGGATGTATTCTCTTATCCAAGCTCAACAGTTCCTTCAGGCTTTCCTTATATGGTGTTAATTCAGTGTCCTTAACCATCCTGTTTGCCCTCTACTGGATACTCTCCAGTTTATTAATATCTTTTGTAAACTGTAGCACTCAGGAATCTACCCAATAACCCAAATGAGGGCTCAGAAGGACAGAATACAATAGGACTATCACTTTCCTATTCCTGGAAACTATGTTCCTGTTAATGTAGCCCAAGATTGCATTAGCTCTTTTAGCTGTCACATCACAATGCTGACTCAATGAGATTGCAATCCTTGACATAATACAATATTGCATAGATATCTATAACCTAGCTTTCAAGGCCTCTTAGAATTGACTATTGCAAAGGAAGGAAGAGGCTCTATTCAATCAAGCTCAAAAATAGGCTACTGGCCATTTATCCCTTAGTATTCAACTTTTTTTCTTTGTCCTTCTATATGCTTCTACCTTGACTTTTGTAAGCTAAAGACAGAGGTGTTCTGGTAATTGTTTAATAACTGATTCTCTGGGGGAAATGTGTATTATGACTTTTAAAGAATTAAATACTCATTATTAATATTTTCCAACACTGTCTTAAGTCTATGCAATTAATAAAACAATAAACCAAACACTGATTTGTAGGCTCATGCCTATTTCCAAGGTTTTAATCCTCACTGAAAGTTTAACAGTTTTTTGGAGCTGGCTCCAGCACATCCCTGTCTTGGGACAACAGAGAGAAACCCCTACAGCAAAATCCATATTAGGTTTCCTTCTGAACAGGTGGAAGCAAAAAGAACCCTTATGAATCATTGCCACCATGATTACAGTTTGGGGTGGAGTGGGGAGGCTAGAGCTGAGCACTCTGGGAAACTGTACATTGTTCTAGAGTAGATGGAGAGAAGCAGAGGCTGATCAGGCTATAGGAAAGAGAAGATATAGGTACTGCAGAGACCAAGAATGGACAATTCTCAACTTTTGGATATAGATAATACTGAGGTGAAACTGGCAAACTCTTAGTTCAAAACCCTTTGCAATGAGATCAAGTCAAACCCAATCCACCATTTCTTTTCCTTCTCCTGTTTGCTCAGAGCACTTATTTAAGGAACTACCCAATTTTTCCTTTCCATTTTCTACTAGAACAGACCAGGAGAACAGGTTTGGGGTAAAGGGGGGCTGATTAAAGATCTCAAAATCCTGGAGCTCAATATTTGAAAATTTCCTATAGAGATTACTGTGTTCTCCGAGTCTTTGACAGGTTTGGGGGAAGAGCTCAAGCACTTCCCTACTTCTACTCCATCATCTGGGCTTCACCCCCATTCTTTGAATGTTTTAAGAAAATACATGACCATTAATGATTAATGAGAAAATGGTATGTATTAGATGCCATGAGAGGAAGGTTAAGGAATAGGAGGGGGTTTCATATTATTAGTAACTTTGGGTCATATCCCAGAAGACGTATCCCAGAGTACATGTGTGCTCACATAAAAACAGTACTGGTATGGAGGGGGGGTAAATCACAATATCTGCCATTAGTCAAAAATATACTACTCTTCTTTCAGCTGTCAGAATCATGTGAGAACTTATTGCTCTCTGTTAGAGTAAATAGTTCATTACGTAGATGAATTATTACATAGTCCAAGAAATTATGGCGCTTGCATAGTTTGTTTATATTAAATAATTAAGAATTGGTTCTTCTAGGGTCTCTTCCAGTGTTTTTATCCTAATGCTACAGTTAATTATGTATCATTTAAACTTATATGTTACATATAAATGTCAACATCATATTGATAATATTGCCTCCTAAAAATCAAAGGCTGGGTCTGTTTAATTTGTTTCCCAAAAATATCAAACTATTTCAGTGCATATTAGAAAATTTAAGAAATAATATGCTATTCTGATGATGATATTAGCTATCAACAGAGAAACTCTTTATACCTTTCATTATTGTTGCTTTAACATCATTTGGATTTCTCTAAAGAATCAGACTTATTGTAAGACAGATGGAGTGTTTTATTTTATTATCATAATGATGGGTAGGAGATTCTCTTGAGAGTATATGAAAGACATAGTTTTGGGAAGTTATCTGTCTAAAGTGACCATGAAAGTCAGGCCCAAATTCACATCTCACCATGAAATCTTTTGTTACTCAGGTCACACAAGAGATTAAACAGTGAAAGTTCTCTTTTACTTTGCAATGTACAAAAGTTCACCTCTCATATTCTATATCTCTTCTTTAGGAATGATGGAATTTATTGTAGAAATGATCTACAGTGAATGAGAGAAAGCATCCTATGTTATCCATTTGCTCAAGGGAAAACTCAGTGGTGAATAAAATATTATGCCCGTGAACATAAGGTAGAAACAGGTAAACCCATAAAAGAGAACATCTGAAACAAGTTGAGTCCCTGATGAAATGATATAGCAAAGAGGAATCTGAATCTGAGTGACTTACTCTGCATCTTCCACCATTTTATCTTATTCTAAAATTGGAATTCATGGCACTGTATCTATCTCGAAAGTGGAAAAAGATAGAAATGATTAGGATTCAAACAATATGAAAGGAAAATCTGGATGGAAGAGAAAAAAAACAATAATGTCAAAAGAATACATGATCCTTATAGAAGCCAAGCATATTGATCTTAAAAACAGCCTATATAGAGACAATGTAAGGATTATAGGCTTCCCAGAAAAATGTGACAAGGTTAAAAAACTTGAACACCATAAAAATAAGACAAGAAAAATGATTAGAACTTCTTTGTACAGAAAACAAAGCACTGGAATCCATAGGAGGTTAATTTCTGGAAGTCATCTGTACAAAGAATACATGGATCACCTACAAAATAAAAAAAAAAATCTAAGCAGCAAACTCCAAAATAGATACTACTAGTTAATTTAGTAATTCCAATGGCAACAACAAATTCTACAAGGAAAGAGCAACTAAAATAATCAATTGCTCCATTTCTAGGGATAATTAAAAGGCAATTGATGAGTTTATCTGCCTTTCAGTGTTGACTATGCTTTCCATTTATCTTAGTGTAGTCACCATACATATCTTTTTCCTGTTCCTGTTCTGCTGTATATCATTCAAACATGTCTGCATATGCCCTATGTATAGCTCACCTGACTTTCCTTTATGAATCCATCAAATGGTTCTGAAGAAAATGAACAGAAAAAAAGAGAACTTTTTTTTTTAAAAAGTTGATTGACTTCATTAGGATGATAGTCTGTTTGCTTCCCCTTCCAAATTTAGAAATATATGTCTACATTTACTAAGTCAACAAATTCTTGATATCTCTAGGAATAGAATAGGGTAAATCTAGTGTTCTGATCGGAGAGCCACATTTTCTACTAACAATCATCTTAAATCAGCATTTTAAATAAGACATATAGATCACTTTATAACATTATCTTTTCACTTTCTATATTCCAAAGACTGCTTTGAAGAGTATGTTAGCAAACTTGGCCTTTTCTTTGGAGTCCATTAGTCACCATTGTTGGTTTGGTTTGGTTTTTATTTGAAAAATAAACTATTGCTTTTAAGTGATTAAAGGGAAATGAAGTGTATACAGAGTGAGCATAAGTAAAGCTTTTCATTCTAAAAATAGTCTCTTTGAGACAAAGTAAACCTTTTAGAGTTATAGATTACTTAAGCCTTTCCTGAATGCTTCAACCATTTGTTCACTGCATAATTCTTCATGACCAAAGATATTTGAAACAATCGTAAATTCTGATGAAATTTCTATTCCTCAAAAGAACTGAGGCAACTTTTTTGCCTGGAGAACAGTTTTAAACCATTAATGTTTTATTAGTATACTTAATTAGTACATGAGCATTGTCATTTTTATTTAGTATTCATTCAGAAAACCAAAATTTGAAAAGTGTACTAGAATTATTTTTATTGGCTAAATTTTACTAAAAATAACAGAAATATTTTTAAGCCTCGAGGAATAGGGAAGGAAATTTAACTTTTTTTCCCCATAGGATGTTAAGGAAAATATTCTCTTCAGAATCCTGTGCCCAGGTTCTCTTCCAGGCAGTACATCAGGCAGTAAAAGAAGATATTTGGGAAGTATTGGTGACCCTTTCTTCCCAATAAGTAATTTAAAATCCTTAAGAACTATACAGTTTAATAGTTCAACCCCACTCAACAAACAAATCATTATGTACAAGAAAAGAAAAGGAGACAACTACTTGGTTGCTTGGTTATTGTCTTTTCTTCTCAAAGTGGGCCAAAATAACATCATTAGGTTGTAGTCAAGGTACAGTATGTCCGACCGTGGCTTATGAGACCAATATAAGCTTGAAGGGTCTACCACAGGTCAGGCACAAATACTCTGTATGAACATTTGGAGTGGACATGACTCTAAATTTGTGCATCTCACACTGACTTTGAGCTATTGAATTTGGCTTTGCTAATAAAGCACAGAGCCTTCTTCTATGCAACCATGCCATGTGTGGTGGTTCTTTGCCAGCATGTCCCATGTAAAGCAATTGATTCCAAAGTTCTTCAGAGAGATCTTGAGAGTATCCTTGTATTGCTTCTCTTGACCACCATGTGAGCACCTGCTTCATTTGAGTTCTGTATAAAATAGTCTTGTAGGTAAATTTATACTTCTCACTTGAAAAATATGACCAGTCCATTGGATTTGTGCTTTCCAGAGTAGAAGTTGAATTCTTGGCAGTTTAGCTTGAGAAAGAACGTCAGTGTAGAGTATCTTATCTTCCCAGGTGATCTTCAGAATTTTCCTAAGTCATGCATCAACCCTCCCTTTATTGTAGCTTGTAGCTTTTTCAAGTTGAATAATTTACCATCAATGTGATAGCTGACTTTGATGTCATTTTCATCCTCATTAAAAGCATCTGACAACATTTCTGAAAACATCATGCCAAAAATAATGGGAACACACAACCTTGCTCCTGTACAGCTTCCTGATAATGGTGGCAGTATTTTTACCCATTGTGACTCCCCCTATATTCTCCTGAAATTCTGAGTTGTTGCTAACATATAGCATTGGTGTCCCTCCTCATAGTTATTCCTACAGATTTTCCATTGTTTTACATTCAATACTAGCACATTTCCAGATGAAACTCTTCTTTACATAGAATAAGATTGAGCTTGCTTAATTTTATGAGAGACTCAGTTATCCCTCTCTCACAAGGACAAGTGAGGAAAGGGATTTCTGCTATGAATTTTCTCCCTTCTCTTAGATAAGGAACACATGAACCCTGTAATCAAGTAGGTTTGAGTTACTAATACACATTACTGTGATACAAAACCCTAAGAGATACTACTTGATGAGGATCCCTTAGAGGCAATATTTACTGTGAACTATATAAATATTGGAGGGAACTCTTGTTTCTTGGAAGGTGTTATTTTTTTTTTCTGTAAACTATGTTTTGAATTCTTTTGTTTTCTTCATTTTGTCAATGAAATTTTTTTTCTTTAAATTTTGTCAGTTGTGTGCTTACAAGAAAAATAAAGTAGGTGGACTCATGGAAGATTTCACAGATTATTAGGCTAGAGTGGTAAGATACTTTTAAGTATTTCTGAATTAGCTTTTTATTTTTATGTGAGAACCCTTGACATGAAGCTCATAAAGCAATCATTTTTAATCTTTTTTATCAATCCTGTATCATTTTTGTTTCTTTTAATAGTATTAATTTCCTCAAAAATCCATATGTTTTTACATAATTGTCACATGTTTGTATTCAGAGAAGCTTTGGTGTGAGGGTTGTCCATCTCTAAGAAGATAGCACTGAACTCCATCAAAAGTAAAGTATAAGTGAAGCTCAGAAAGATGCACGATTCTTGTCTCAGTAAGAAGGCAGAGCAAATTTAATTCTATACTGATAGTAGCAATTCAACATGATTTTATAATGCTCTGAGGCTATTGATGGAGCAAAGACCTATGCTTCATTTCAGTTACCCAGTGCTGATAGAGCACACATTACTGACATTTTGTCTGCAGCCTGATATCCACAATCTATGAGGTACTTAGGTACTAAGACTCCCTCCACTGTAAACACTCTTCCAGTTATTAGTTTAATAAAGTGTCCTGATCACTCTTCAATGGTCTCTAAAGTTCTTGTTCACCTCCTTTGGGACGATTAATTGGACTGATGAATCTGGAGATGAGGAATGAATTTCAAATAATAGGATCAAGCACAATATGTGGAGCTTGTTTCTGCCAGGGTAAAGTGTTTTGGGTAAGCGACATGAATTAGAAGTTAGAAAAATTCTGAAATATCACTTCCTGCTGCCAAACATTCCCCTTGTTCCAAGTCTGAAGCAAGACCATTTTTTAAAGCTATTTGAATGAAACAAAGACTATTCTGTTCCAAAGATGGGAACAGAAGAGATGGAAATTATTAGAATTCATGGAACATAAAGCTATTTACAGTTACTTATGCAGCTTCATTTCACAAAATCAGACCCAAATTGAGACTCAAATATAGTCAAGTGGAAAGATACAGTCTCCTTGCATCCATATATCTTAGTGCATTTTCTCCCAATAGTTTGTATGCAGCTAATAAACTATGTAGTTACTCATATGTGAGGTAGATATAGCTACTTTTTCTGTTGTTGTTGTTGTTCATGAGTTTCTGAAATGGATAAGCAGACTAGAGATGTGGACATGGGATGAATTAAATTGAATAAAAAATGTTTAAGGCTGGCAAATTTTAAAAGAACAAAAATGAAACAACCCTACCCACAGTTATTTAACCTTTCCAAGCTGGTTTTTATATGTGCAGATAAATTTACACAGAATAATTAAAGGAGAGTATCTATTTCCATTAGAATATTTTCCCCCAATTATTGTATTTAATTACTATGCTGTAGCTCCACTCTAAAACTTTCAATAATTCCTTATTGCTGTGAAAACAAAAGAAAAATTTCTTAGCCTGTTCTTTAACATCCTTGACTTTCTGGCTCCAACCAAGCCATCCAGATGCCTTTATTCATTCATTACACATTCTAGTTGGAATGCTTAGTTGATGAGTTGGCATGCTATCTCCAAAGTCCATGTATTCTTACAAGTTCTTGATAATGCCTTGAATGGTTTTCTTTGACATCCATTTTTCTGATTAGCTTGCTACAAAACTCAGTTCAGGTGTATCTCTTCTGTGAAGCTTCACCTTATTCCACCCTCATCCTAATTGTTATCACTTTCTCCCTCATCAAACTACTGTGTGTGTGTGTGTGTGTGTGTGTGTGTGTGTGTTATCCCTTCTGCAAAGTATATTGAAGTAAGCTCCTTGAGGCATTACTACTTTGATATTTTCCTTTTGTATACCTACCACCTGCCAAAGCATCTTGTCAGTACTAGGTACTGAATAAATATATGTTTTGGTAAATGGATGTAAACAGAAAGTACTTATGCTTAATGTTTATACCTACATTTTGTTTTTTACCTTTGATTTTGCTCCTCTTTAATTGCATCCAACGGCCATCTAGCACATCATACGCCTTTTACAAATCCTACTTTTCTCCCGATGCTCTGTCAGCTCCCTTTGTCATGCCTTTGTCCTGTTTCTTAGATGGAGTTCTTAATGAGTTTTCCTTTTCCCCCCAAATAACATCCAAAGCATCCACATAAAATGTTAGTATGCACTGTAATGATTATAACCAAATTTTCACCAGGCTGACTAAATTGATATAACAGCAAAACTAAAATCCCTCACATTCAAACTGATCACCTTTGTGAGGCATTAAGCTATCTAAAATTTTGAAAAATGAACTCATACAAGAAACCAAATTAAATCTATTATATATTCAAAAGAAACAAGTTGGACCATCCACACTGTGAAGAAAATAGAGATTAAAAATGCATATTGTCTACGTTATGTTATGTAGTTTGATTAAATTGCCCATTGATTTTGTTCATCAGTTCATTTGCAGTGAACAAGAAATAAAGGTTAAGCAGACCAAATAGGAGAGTAAAATTATTTTGAATTACTTCAAGGAAAAAAAAAACAACACTTATTAGCAGTTATATAGAAAATGAATTGGAGTAGGGAGATAATTGTGTGATGGAGACCAGTACGAGGCTATTCTAATATTCCAGGCAAGTAAAAATAAGAGCCTGAACTAGGGTTGTGGTTGTATGACTGAAGAAAAGGAGATGTAAGTGAGAAGTATTTTCAAGTGTAGAAATGATTTTTTTTTAGTAGGTTGGACTTATAGGGCAAGTGAGAGTAAGGAACCAAGGAAGACACTGAAAATATAAGCAGCTGGATGATTAAGAAGATATTTGTACCCTTGGCAGTGATAGGGAATTTGGAACAAGGAGAGGGTTTGGGGAAAGGACAGTAAATTCTGTTCTTGACGTGGTGACTTTAAGATACTTACTGGACATCCTATTTGTGGTAGCCAAGAAACAGTGCTATATAACTAGGGCTGGAAAAAATATATACATATTATGTATGTATGCATATACACAAATATGTGTGTATGTACATGTATGTGTATATGTATGGATGTGTAAGAAATGAACCATCTGTATTGAGGGGATAATTAAAACAAGGGCATTCATAAGATTAATAAATATATAAAGAGTGAAAAGAGAAGATTGCCAGGAACATAGCTTTGGGGAACACCCAATGTTAGTAGGCACGACATGAATAAAGAATCAATAAAGAGGAGAAGTGGCTGGATTAATCAGAAGGCAAACAAGAAGAAAACAATGGCACAATAACCTAAAAAGAGAGAGAGTAGGCAGTAGGAAAAGGAAATGAGAGTAAAAGACATGGGTAAGAATTCCAAAGAATAGTCTGATTTATGTCAGTAGAAAAAGCATACAGGTGAATAGGCTCATGGATACACTGAAGCATATAGGCACAATCTTATAATGGAGATTGAATTATTTTAGAAATCATTTAGTTCCACTGAAAAATCTTTATCCTTTGTTATAAAGTAAGTTGAATAATTCAGGATTTCAAAGTAATAACCTTTCATAATGGAACATTTCTGGCTGACAGTTATTGGCTGGGTAATTTTAAGAACTCCATCACTAAACTGAATGTCAGTGGCCCAGGTCTTCTGAAACAAGGAGCTTTCTAATTGTCTATTACTCTCCATAGAAAACTCATATTGAGAGTACACTAGAGTCTTCTAGACCAGGGTATAAAGCATGCATCTCCAAACACTCCTGAGTCTGGCCAGAATAAGATTAAAATATAGATCCTGTCTGTATTAAAATGCTGATGTTTCAATAGAAAGAAATATATAAACATGTTTCTTTATCTAAGTCAATATACTACTATAGGGATTCATATATTTGCTTTAAAGCCTGCCCAGTCCTACTACTCCTACCTAGTTTGCTTTTGAGTTCTGCACTATTATTCTAGATCAGTACAACCATAACACTATTTTTGGTGCTACTGATATGGGGGACTCTTACTCTTGTTCTCACTCTCTCCTATTAATCCTTCCCCATTTTGACTTATCCGACTTCAGTAATTCACTAATTGAAGAGGATTTGGTAACATACAAAGTGATAATTTAGGACAGTAGTATTGTCTCTAGGGAAATCATTGATTTTGAGATTCTCTAAGTCTCCTTGTCTTTGTATTTTTGGTGAGGAGAATTCTTAAATTCCTTCCAATCTATAAATTTGGTATTCAGATAGTTAAAATTCAAAGAAAGCTGCCTGAGATCATCAATCCATTCTGTGCCTGGCATTGTTTTTGCTTGTCCTTAGTCCTTGAAGGGGATCATGACATCAGAAGGTGATTCCATGAATTGGATTCAAATGAGGAGGACTGTGAAGTCACAAGTCTCATTTTCTTCTCTACCACCATCTGGGTCCAGAGGAAAGAGATACTTTAGGAGTACTGGAGATGGCCCCTGATGCAGTGGGAGATTTTGGCCTTTTTAAGCTAAGGTATTTCCCAGATTTCAGTTTGACTAAAGGTAGGTAAGAAATGAAGCAAGGAATTACCTCTTATCTAGTCAAAAAATCAATCAAAGAGGGCAAGATCCTCAGGTTTCTTGTCAAAAAAGAAACAATTGCTATTTACATTCACTCTGAACCATCAGGACTTAAATAACCAAGTGCGGCTGGGAGTGGGACCTATTGTGGCCCAATCAGTGAGAGTCAGAATGATTTGGGTTTAAGACATATTCTTTAACAAATTTGCCATGCAAACCCCAAGATCTTGCAAGGCTTTGGCAATCAAACTTAACATTCCTTTTGGCAGAGTACCCTCAGATAAGAGTATTATACCCTGTATCAAAAGAGGGAGAAGAAAGAAGACAAGAAAGGGAAGATAAGGGAAAGGAAGCAAAATGAAAGGAAAGAAGGAAGGATCTGCATTGCCTAACTGGAACTAACCAGTTCGGTTACCTTCTGGTTCCTTTGGGGCACCTGGTACTACTCATAGGTTGTTATTTGTCCTTCATTCTTAAATAGTACCATGACATCAGGAAGGTGATACTATGGCTTGCAAGTAAAATAGATTTAAGTGAGGGTAGGTTGTACAAAGTCACCAGGATCACATTCTCCTCTGGAGCCATCTGAGTCCTGCGGCAAGATGCAGATCAAGATGACTGGAGATAGAGATGTTTCACATTTTATGTGGAACACCAATGTCCAGGTCACTTCGTTAACATGATACTGATCAATATCCCTTAATTTTCTGAATTTTCTCTTTTCCTTTTCCTGTTGTTTTCGTGTTTCTAGCTTAATATCGCTCTGTGGTCAAAATAATGGGAGAAACAGAATTCACAAAGACAATACTTTAAATATATATAAAGATTAGCTTACATTGAGTCTGGAGAAATTATTGTCAACATTGCCAGGAAAAAAGAAAAAAAAAACTGTTTTATAACAAGCTTTACCACTTTTGGCATATATATGGTGAAAAAGCTACCTAATGCCAACATTGAAACAATTTAACTACAGTAGGAGAAAAAGCACATTTTTCATATTTTGTAGTCTAAACATGATCTTGTTGTTTAAATGACAGATACCAGCTGAAAGGGAGCAGAGAATCCAGAATCTGGCACATGTCTCATTAACAAAAATATAGTTCGTATAAAGTCAAAACACAGTATTGTTATTAGAGGCAAATGATGGCAGGTTTCATCTTTTTAGACATTAACTCTCTTTCTCTATTTGGCAGCTAACATTTTTTTGAGTTTTTTGTTGATGTGGTTTGTTTTTATATCACAATTGTGCACAGATTACTTTGTCTCTGAAGGATCTTTGGTAACAAAGTAAGACAGGTAAGCAAATCCAATAAGAGAGTGGCATCATCTGAAAGGGCATGCAGTGATGTCCTATAAACTTTCTCTCTGTCTCTGTTTCTCTCTCTCTCTCTCTCTCTCTTTCTCTCTCTCTCTCTGTCTCTCTCTCTCTCTCACACACACACACTCACTCTTTCTGTTTCTCAAATATAAAAAAAAGAAAAAGGTAAAAATAATAGCTGAGCAAATTTTATTTAAAAAAAAAGAACTGTAACATATAAAGTTATTATGGTGACAGGAAAAATCAAGACATAAACTCAGAAAAGAACAATATCAAAACACCTATTTCAGGGAAAGCCCCAAAGAAAAATAAGAAATTGTCTCAAGCCCAGAAATAACTCATGGAAGAGTTCAAAAAGGAGCTTAAAATCACATAAGAGAAATATAGAAGAAAATTTGGGAAAAGAAGTGAGAGTGTGGCAAGAGAATGATGAAAAAAGAGTCAACAATTTGGAAAAAGAATATAAGAGCTTAAAAAGTAGAATTGGTCAAATAGAAAAGGAAGTATACAAATTCATTGAAGACAAAGCTCCTTAATAAGTACAATTGGTCAAATAGAAAAGAAAATACCAAATTTAATTGAAGAAAACAACCATTTAAAAGTTAGAATTGGAAAAGTAGAAGCTAGTGAGTTTATGACTTCAAGAATAGATGAAACATTTTTTTGAAAAAGAAAAATTGAATAAAATGAAAAGTACCTCATAAAAATAATTACTATAGAAAACAGATCTAACAGAGATAATATGAGAATTGCTGAACTACCTGGAAGCCATAATCAAAAGGAGAACCTGGGTAGTATCTTTCAAGAAATTATCAAGGAATACTGCCATTATATCCTGGAAACAGAGGCCAAAATAAGCATTGATAGAATCCACTGATCATTTCAGGAAAGGGAACCCAAAAGAAAATTTCCAAGGGAACTTATAGCCAAATTTCAGAACTATTGCTCAGGGAAAAACATACTGCAAGTGACCAGAAAAAACAATCCAAATATGAGGGAGCCAAAATAAGGATTACACAATAAGGACTTAGCAGCTGAAAAATTAAAGAACCAGAGGTCATTGAATCCAATATGCTGGAAGGTGAAGGAGCCAGTACTACAACCAAGAATCACTTACTGAGCTAAATTACCCATAATATATGAAGGGGAAAAATGGTCACTCAATGAAATAGAAGGATTTCAAACTTTTATAAGAAAACCATAACCAAAATTAACCAAAAATTTGGTCTCTAATATCAAGACCCAAGAGAAGCATAAACAGGTAAAAAGGGAAAAGAAAACATAAGAGATTCAATAGAGGTAAACTGTTACATCCCTACATGGGTAAATGATAATTGTAATTCTTTAAAATGATGTCATTGTACATCTAGAAGGAATATAAACAGATAGAGGGTACAGGTATAAGATGAACCTGAGGAAATGACATAAACATAAATAAGGAGTGAGAAACTGGCATGCCCAAGAAAGGGAGAGGTAGAACAGGATAAATTAATTGACATGAAGAGACACAAAAGACCTAATACAGTGGAGGAGAAGACAAGAGGGTGGGTGATGGAAATCATTTGATGCTAGTTCTCATCAATATAGGCTCAAAGAGGGAATAATATACCCAAGGAGTTGAAAATAGAAAACTGTCTTACCTCACAGGGAAGTAGGAGGGCAGGATATTAAGTAAAGGGGGGAGGGAGGATGGACAGACAGGAGGGCAAGTTAGGGGAGGTGATAGACAGAAGCAAAACACTGATGAGGAGGGAAAGGGTGAAAAGAGAGAGAGGACAAACAGGTAGAAAATAAGATGGAGAGAAATAGTAATCATAACGGTGAATGTGAATGGAATGAATTCTCCCATAAAATGGAAGTAGATAGCAGAATTGATCAGAACCCGAATTCTAAAATACGTTGTTTACAAGAAACACACTTGAAGCAAAGAGACACACAAAGAGTAATGGTAAGGGGCAGGACAAGCAAAGTGGCCTAGCAATATCAGATCTCAAATTGTATTGTAAAGCAGTAATCATCAACACTATCCAGCTAACAAATAGAGTGATTGGTCAGTAGAATAGATTAGGCATACAAAACACAATAGTAAATGACCATAGTAACCTAGTGATTGATAAAACATCAACCTTTGGGATAAGATCTTATTACATGAAAAAATTGCTGGGGAAAGTGGAAAACAGTTAAACACAATCTAGGTATACAACAACATCTCATACCATATACCAAGATAAAATCAAGATGGTTACCTGATTCAGAAATAAAAGGTGAAACCATAAGAAAATTTGAAGAGCAAGGTCTACCTCTGAGATCTGTAGAGAAGAGCATAATTCATGAAAAAACAAGTGATAAGGAGTATTATGAAATGTAAAATAATTTTTGTCATATTAAAACAAAAATCTTTTGTACAAACAAAGCCAATGCAAACAAGAAGAAAAGCAGAAAGCTGTGGGAAAATCTTTACAAGTATTTTTGATAAAGGACTCATTTCTCAAAAAAAAAGAGAAATGAGTCAAATTTATAATACAAACCATTCTCCAGGTGACCGTCAAAGGATATGAACAGGCAGTTTTCAGGTAATGAAATCAAAGACATCTATAAGCATGGGAAGAATCACTTTTGGTCAGAGAAATGCAAATTAAAACAATTCTATCAGATTGGCTGACATGACAAAGAAGGAAAATAACAAATATTGAAGAGGATGTTGGGAATTTGGGACACTAATGCACTGCTGGTAGAGTTGAGAATTCATGCAACTACTCTGGAGAGCAATTTGGAACTATGCCCAAAGGGAAATCAAACTGTGCATGCCATTTGATCCATCTATGCTACTACTAGGCATGTGTCTCAAAGAGATCCCAAAAAAGAAAATAGGTCTACCTGTGCAAAAATATTTATAGCAGTCCTTTTTGTGTAGTGCCAAAGCATTGGAAATTGAGAGGATGTACATCAGTTTGGGAATGGCTGAACGAGATGTAGTATATAAGTGTAAGGGAATACTATTGTGCAAAAAGAAATGATGAACAAGCAGATATCAGAAAAAACTTGGAAAGATTTGTACAAACTGATGCAAAATGAAATGAGTAGAATAAGGAAAACATTATACACAGGATCAGCAATATTCTGTGATGACCAACTATTCCTGATGCAGCTCTTCTTAACAACTCAAATGATCCAAGGGAAGTACAAAGGACTAATGAAAGAAAATGCTATCTACATCCAGAGAAAGTACTGATGAACTCTGAATACAGATTGAATCATATTTTTCATTTATTTTATTTTTTTGTGTTTTTTTTTAATTTTTATCTGTTTCTTCTTTTACAACTATGGCTAATATGGAAACATGTTTTACGTTATAGCACATGTATAACCTATATCAAATTGCCTACCAGTTTTGAAAGAGGGAAGGGAGGAAGAGAGAGAGAAATAATTTATACCTCAAAATCTTGTTAAAATGAATGCTAAAATGAAGTGTAATTGGGAGAACGACTATTCAGCCTGGACTGAGGTAGGAATCTCCTGACTCACTTTCCCCACTGACATCTGGCAGACTTTAAGTCTGACTGAATGCAAGTGGACAATCTAATCTTGCCTGGAATTGACATGAAGTTGGGGAGATATTGTATCCCTGAAATGTCCCTACTCTTGGTGGCAATTTCCTATAGTAAAAAGGTTTGTAAGCTTAATACCAGAGCTATTCAATTATAGATTATTGGTAGGGTAACATCCAAGGTTAAGTCTAAAATTAAGCTATTAGGCTTAGAACTTTAGACCAACAACAATAAGTTAGGGTCCTTTAATTCTTAACAATAATGTAGAGACAATTAGGTCAAGAGCTTGTGAAGTTAGCAACATAAATATTATTTGTGTCTCAGTTGGTTAATGTTTAAAAAAAATTATTTTGTGTTCCATAATGTAAATGCTTTAAAAAGAAGTATTTCCTGACCAAAAATTTGAATTGTTTTATCTGTTATAAACTGTGTTAAAAATGAAAAATAAAATTAAAAAAATAGGATTTCATATACATATCTACATATGTGTGTTTATAATTTATGCTTTTATGTGTGAACAAACATGCATGCTGCACATTTTGGTAAAAAGAGAAGTTAAATGGAAAGAAGACATGATTCAGGGTGCTGTAATTTGTGACATCTTTTCTCCATTAATTTTGTATGTCTCATCTGTCTTCCATGCTATCCTCTCTAACTAGAGTTCTCATATGGAGATTGAAACAAAATAAATATTTCTGTCAGTTCAGATAAATGACAGTCATCCCAGTATGTTTTAGTCATCAGGACTTTCACTGAGTGGGAAGATCAGTGAGCATCCATAATTGCCATTTCAACATATCTTGTGTGCTCTATAGATATTACATGAATTCTTCTGTTTGAATTCAAGCACTTAGGAATGGGATGGATTAAAGGTTTGTCTTTGGAGGTACTGAGAATGAGAGATTTTATTTTAATGTATATAACATATTAGTCCAAAATTTAGCTAGCATCTCAACATTTTATATTATATGAAGTTTCATTTATCAATTAGTAGATATAACACTATTAGCATGTAAGAATGAAATGCACAACTCTGAGGAGAAAGAGAAAATGAGAATGATTAAAGTGATGCCAGCAATGTCTACTATCATTTCACTGCAAGAACATTATATCCCATGGGGACATGTGATAGGAGCAATGTATCTAATTACCTAATACCCTGCTCCCACCTCTACTCAGGTTACACCTTTCTAGTTCCCGATACTATCCCAGTACTCAAAGGGAAATAGGGAGGTTTTAGGTGTATGGAGGCATCAATTACCCTTTTGAAAAAAATCAGATAGAAGAGTTATGCATTTTGCTTTTTACATCACAGTCATTTCAAGAAATCTATCAGAATGAGTGTTCCCTGGTAATAAGACAGATAAAAAATAACTAATTAAAATCATGCAAAAAAATCCCTCTTTTACTACATATACAGAATTTTGTACCTTTCTAAGAAAATAAACAAGGTGCATCTCCTCAATTTTTTTCCAAGTCCAATATTGGTCATTACAATTAGACAGTGTTAGTATTTATTTTAATGTTTTCTTCCACATTATTTAGGTCATTCATGCTGAATAAATTCATACAAAATTTTACTGTGTTTCTCAGAATTAGTGACATTTTGAAGATTGTCTCTCAGAACATATCTTAACTATTTCTAGGACCGTGATATCTTCCCCAACATTGATGGTTCTTCAGTAATTGCTGATGGGACTCCATATTCATAGCTATCAATTCTTACAGAAGGAAAGAATGAATTTCATTTATCTCAGTGACTTGAACTCTGAAATGAGAAGTTGCCTTTCATCTCTGGGCTTGATCTCCCACTTTGAAGTTCAAAAATGATTCTTCTTGACAATTACAACATAAGACCCCCACCTTTTGAGTAGTTCTGTCTTCTATTTGTTGTTTCTTATTTTCCACATAGGGAAATAACTACATATTTGCTTCAATATTTCTCTTCCTCTCAATACCGATTTGAAGAAATTATATTTTTGCTTTCTTTCCTGTTCACCACATCCATCTACTTATGCAGAAATTTAGTGCACCTAACACTATTTTTGTAGGATATTGCTTATCTTCAGTGTGTATCTTCCATTATTTACCATTTTTTTATCTTCTGCATATTCTTTTATAAGAAATGAAATCAGTAAGGGCAATGTGCATCTTTAGAAATCACTTTACAAAATCTCTCTTTCCTTCCTTACATTTTTTTTTTATTTGTTTTGCTTTGTCCAAATTCCTGTTTGTGTTTGGTGGTGAATATTTTGTTCTTGACAGTTTCTATTCCTTCTGTAACAAGCACAGTAATACAAAGCAACAATTTAAGACTGTTGGATGGCAGTTTTAGAAGTGGAATATCTCTGAAACATCCTCTAGACCAAACCTCTAAGTTTATAGCCAAAGAAATTGTATCAAAGTAAGGTGAAATGACTTGCCTAAGGCTAATAAACTTTAGCAAGGTTTAATTAGTATTCTAAAATGCATGTGGGTAACTTAATCATTTTATTAATGATGACAGCATTTTAATAAATGGATGGTCATTTGGTCATCTCTCTCTTAGATCAAAGAACCCTCATGCTGGTGGGTTCACAGTTTTTATGTCCTGGGAAGAACAGATGATCCACTGGGTGGCAATGAATTCTGAGTGGATAAAAATCAATGAGAGAATGAGTATTGCAATGAGATGGTGGACTATATTACAATTAGCCTTGGAATATGTGACTGGTCTCAGAATTCTTGGTCAAAGTGACATCAATTTCCATATCAAATGCCTGACAAAAGGAAGAATCAGCATTTCTCAGATCTGTCTGAGCAAATATAATAAGCACATTTAGAATTTCTTTTACTATCTGATTAAATCTTTCAGAAAGATGTCCTATACTTGTTGATATCTGGATGAGGAACTAAGAAAGGGGAAAAGTCTTGGTTCTAATTGAATAATTTGTTATTGATACCAGAGAGAAATAAACATTTATCATAAAGACTAGTAATCAACTTAGGAAACAAAATTACAATAAATAATATAACTTAAATACAAAATAAATGGTAATTTTTACATAAAATAGTATTTAATACAATTTTGACAAATTAGCAAACTCAGAATTAGTCTTGAATTTCCCTGTTTCTTCCCCACCCCAATACTTCATCAACTGCCAAGTCATTGCCTCTATCTCCTTCTCTTGCACTCATTTTTTGCAAGTGTTTTGGTTGACTCCAATTGGATAATGAATGTAAAGCATTTTGCAACTTAGAGCAGGTTAGAAATGTCAGCTGTTATTACTATTGCTATTACCATTATTATCTCAACTAACAGTCACAGGCTACTCTCTGGAGATGACTTAATTCCCTGAGATTTCTAGTAAATTTCTGCAGAGCTCAATCAATTCAATCATTGTTTAGAGAACAATACAGTAATGTGCAGATAAATGTTTAACAATTTGATTGAACTAAGGAAGTGTGCAAAAGATTAAAGCTTAAGTTTAATCTGAATTATTATTACCACTTTCACAAGTCAAATCAATAATATTTTTTTTAAATCAGACTCTGATTAGTGATGAATGCTGTTTCATCTCTTTCACTAAGCTTTTCCCTAATCTCTTCAATTGTCTTCTGTTTACATACACATTTATACACTGCATCTCCAAATAAAATATAAGTTCCTAATAAGGTAGGAATTGTTTTTATTCTCCTGCATCTGTAAGAACATATCACAGTATACTCCACATATAGAAAGTACTCAATAAATGTTTCTTGAATTGAAAGAAGAAAATATTTTTGTTCTGTGTGCCATACCAAATCTATATAAAGTTACCATTTTTTCTTTTTTCTTTCTTTTCTTAGTTGTAGATGATATACATGTACTTCTCTCTCTTCTGTCTTCATTATGCAGTCTTTTATAGGTCTTTCCGTATTTCCTCGAATGTTTAATATTTGGCATTTTTATAGTATTCCATTACATTTATATGTCTTTATTTAGCCATTTGACATATTTACATACAATATTTTTTCCTCTCTCTTTTTTTGTTGGCTCAAATAGGACAATACTAATACATTTGAGTAGAAAATACAGATGGATTCTCTTTTTTCCTTTCTATCTATATAATATTTTTGGAATATGATCCTAATACTGAAATCACCAAGTGAAATGGTATTATATTTCATGAAACTATTTTGTCTCCTCTCATATTACTATATGTATGTGTGTGAGAGAGAAAGAAAGAGAGAGAGAAGAGAGAGAGAGAGAGAGAGAGAGAGAGAGAGAGAGAGAGAGAGAGCAAGAAGGAGAGGGAGAGGGAGAGGGAGAGAAAGCAGAAGAGAAGAGTTTATTCCTCCTTCTAGATTAATTAAAATTTTGTTAATGTCAGTTACTACAACTTAATTTATTTCTGTATCTTCATTGAAGTACACAGAAAGTTCTTAATAAAAGATTCCCATATTCAGCTGACAGTGAAATCATCCTATTGAATGTAATTCTTTAAAAAATAGTTATTTCTTATACGACCTTTCTATCAATTAGTGAAATTAGAGCCAAGTTTGATGGAAAACATTCAAGGAACATGAAATAAGGTTCCATTTCCAAATAGTTTTTCATGTTTTCCTAACTATTAAAAAGGACACTATATATATATATGAGATTATTGTTAGCAATGTCCAAAAGACCATTTTTTCTTACCAATGACAGAAGACATATGAATGATTCTAAGGCACAATCTTGTTTGAGTATTTTAATTATGCTATTTAGCAAGGTGACTTCTTATTAAAAAAGCCTTCAATAGAATAATTGACATTAATATAAGAAGAGAAAGAGTAGGTGCATTTTTTCACCATGAACTCAGTTATTTAATGTTAACTGTTCATTGTATGTGCAGACATACAAAATACAAAAACAAAAAGGCAGGTAGTAACGTTTCAAATATCTTAATACTATTTAAAAATCATATAACTTTTATATTAACTGATAAAGTGACTGAAAAATCACTTTCTTTTCTTTCAGATTTTTTCATTCCAGGGACTATTCAGAAATGATCATGTAGTACATCATGTAGTGAAAAAAATGAGACTTCAATTTTCCACCTTCCTTTATCAATAGGAATTTCTTCTCTTTTGCTTCGTATGGTCAGTTACTCAGAAACTAACCACACCATTGTTCCACTGCATAAAACTCCACAGACAGTAGAATTCAAAATACTAGAAAGAACATTATTAAGGTCTCTGCTGAACATTCTGAAAGGCTATGCTGCATTTCCAGGCAAGCATTCAGAAGGAAGGGGATGAATTTTTCAATTGTTAATGACCACAATAGGGTCAACCTCATTTAATGGAAAAGGAAGGCCAATGAGTCAGGATAATCGCTCTTAGAAGGCTTCAAGACTTTGTGGGAAGATCTCAGAGTAACTAGTAATTGGCAATTTGAGAGATAGTAGACTGGTACCGCTTGAGTGGGAGTGAAAAAGAAGTGAGCAGCTCTATCAACACTTGGGATCTAATATTAATGCCAAACAGCAAAGGAAAATGTATTATAGGTAAGTTCCTACTGTGACTTGAAAGATGGCAAAATAATCTCTACTTGCATACTAAATGAAAGTTCAGTATTTCTCTTTTCAAGCTTCTGAAACAAAATAACAGTGAGTTGGATCTTTCGATCAGAAATCTGTGATGTCTGCATTTGTAAAGCTTCACGATTATTTCTTAAGAGCAAGAACTGAATAAAAAGAAAACAAACTACTATTTTCTCTTCATAGGCAACAGACATTTCCTGGTCTCTTGTTCTGTTCTTGGGGTGTGATTAGAATAAAACTCTATTGAAAACTGGTAAGAACATCCCAAATTCAATGTCTTTAATTCCTTATATAAAAAAATTTTGCCATTTTGTTTCCTTTCATTCTATCACTTCCTTTTCTTCCTCTCTCTTTTCCTCTTTCCTTTCTTCTTTCCACTTTCCTTCTTTCCTTTCCTTAATTGGGGGGAACATAGTGAAAACATCCTCTGCTACCCTCCCAACAGGTGACAGATAAGAAGGTTGCTATTTTTGCAATTTTCATAATTATATTTATTTATTTATAAACACTAAATGTATAGCAGCTCAAGGAAAAGAAAAAAGCCTTTATTTCTGGAGTAATGGTAGTGAGAGACAGAGAAGGAAAATAAAAGTATAATATAAGTTAATAAATGTCAGTTTGTGAAAGGTGTGATAGAATAAATCATCAAAACACACTATTGTAAGTTCTCTAATTTAAAATGTGTATATATATGCATATATACATATACATATGTATATATATGCATGTATGTAAATTTAAACTATCATACATAAAATATTTGAGGAAGTACTATGTAGTGACTAGAGAACAATCCTTTAATACAGGAAGAGTTGGGTCAAGTCTTACCTTTGCCATATGCCAACTCTGTTACCATGAATAAATTCTTTAATCTCTCAATGTTCTGGATAACTTTCTAAGAAGAGAAAATACAGAGAAAGTGCTGATGTGGACTAGTACTGAGAATTTCCCACCTGCAAAGTCCAAATGCCAGTGAAATCAAGTGTCCTATCCCTATTCCAGTAGTAAGCAGAGAGGAGGTAACTTGTATGATCACAGAGAGTGAACATCCTATATGGCTCTTTAGAGGCAGCCAGCAGCTAGGGGATAAAAAACTGGGATTGGAATTAGGAAGAGCTTATTTCAAAATCTAGCCTCAGATACCTACTAGATGTGTGATCATGGGCAAGTCATTTAATCTCTGATTAACTTACAAAATGGATCCACTTGATAAAGAAATGGCAAACCACTTCAATATCTTTGTCAAAAAACAAATGGGGGGGGGGGCAGAACTAAGATGGCTAAGTAGACACACATAACCTAGCTCTGAACCCACTGCTCATAAAATATCCATAAAAAAGAACTTCCAACAAATTCTGGAACAGCAGAAGCCACAAAACAAAAGAGCAGACAAGATTTCTGTGCCAGAGAACCTGAAAACCTCTCGTAAAAGGTCCTCATGCTGCGTACCCGGAGCCCAGCCCTGCTTTGGCCACCAAGAGAAGCCAATCTGAGCAGGGAGTAGATCTGAGGGGGCTTCAGGGACAGGATCTCCAGCAGCTGCACGGGTCCCTCCACCCACAGGTGTCAAGGGTTAGTGAGAGAGTCTCTTTGGTGGGTCGAGAGGGGAGTGGGGTGCCCCCATAACTCAGGCCCCCTCAGGAGGCAGCATTGGAGGTGGGAGCAGATCGGGGCTCCCCAAGCAGGCAGGAGCCTGGATCCATTGTTGAAGGTCTCTGCATATACCCCCCCGAGGGAAGTGAGCCAGTGAGGTGGCCCTGCCCCTACGTGAGCACTTGAACTTGATCTCACACTGAATAGCAGCCCGGCCCCCGTCCAAAACCCTGAGGCTGTGAAGCAGCATTTGAATCTCAGACCCCAAGCACTGGCTGGGAGGATCTGGAGGCCAAGTGGGTGTGAAGTGAATATTCAGAAGTCAAGTCACTGGCTGGGAAAATGCCCAGAAAAGGGAAAAAAATAAGACTATAGAAGGTTACTTTCTTGGTGAACAGGTATTTCCTCCCTTCCTTTCTGAGAGGAAGAACAATGCTTATCATCAGGCAAAGACACAGAAGTCAAGACTTCTGTATCCCAGCCCACTCAATGAGCTCAGGCCATGGAAGAGCTCAAAAAGGATTTTGAAAATCAAGTTAGAGAGGTGGAGGAAAAGCTGGGAAGACAAATGAGAGACATGCAAGCAAAGCATGAAAAACAATTAAACACCCTGCTAAAGGAGACCCAAAAAAATGCTGAAGAAAATACCACCTTGAAAAATAGGCTAACTCAATTGGCAAAAGAGGTTCAAAAAGGCAATGAGGAGAAGAATGCTTTCAAAAGTAGAATTAGCCAAATGGAAAAGGAGATTCAAAAGCTCACTGAAGAAAATAGTTCTTTCAAAATTAGAATGGAACAGATGGATGCTAATGACTTTATGAGAAACCAAGAAATCACAAAACAAAACCAAAAGAATGAAAAAATGGAAGATAATGTGAAATATCTCATTGGAAAAACAACTGACCTGGAAAATAGATCCAGGAGAGACAATTTAAAAATTGTGGGACTACCTGAAAGCCATGATTAAAAAAAGAGCCTAGACATCATCTTTCATGAAATTATGAAAGAAATATGCCCTGAGATTCTAGAACCAGAGGGCAAAATAAATATTCAAGGAATCCACAGATCACCGCCTGAAAGAGATCCAAAAAGAGAAACTCCCAGGAATATTGTGGTCAAATTCCAGAATTCACAGGTCAAGGAGAAAATATTGCAAGCAGCTAGAAAGAAACAATTCAAGTATTGTGGAAATACAATCAGGATAACACAAGATCTAGCAGCTTCTACATTAAGGGATCAAAGGTCATGGAATAGGATATTCCAGAAGTCAAAGGAACTAGGACTAAAACCAAGAATCACCTACCCAGCAATACTGAGTATAATACTTCAGGGGAAAAATTGGTCTTTCAATGAAATAGAGCACTTTCAAGCATTCTTGATGAAAAGACCAGAGCTGAAAAGAAAATTTCACTTTCAAACACAAGAATGAAAAGAAGCATGAAAAGGTAAACAGCAAAGAGAAGCCATAAGGGACTTACAAAAGATGAACTGTTTACATTCCTACATGGAAAGACAATATTTTTAACTCTTGAAACTATTCAGTATCTGAGTACTGGGTGGGATTACACACACGCACACATGCACACACGCACACACACATAGAGACAGAGTGCACAGAGTGAATTGAAGAGGATGGGCTCATATCTTAAAAAAATTAAATCAAGCAGTGAGAGAGAAATACATTTTGAGGAGAAAGGGAGAAATGGAATGGGGCAAATTATCTCTCATAAAAGAGGCAAGCAAAAGACTTGTTACTGGAGGGATAAAGAGGGGAGGTGAGAGAAAAACATGAAGCTTACTCTCATCACATTCCACTAAAGGAAGGAATAAAATGCACACTCATTTTGGTGTGAAAACCTATCTTACAATACAGGAAATTGAGGGATAAGGGGATAAGCAGGGTGGGGGTATGATGGAAGGGAGGGCATGGGGAGGAGGGAGCAAGCTGAGGTAGACACTCATTGGGAGAGACAGGATCAAAAGAGAGAATAGAACTAATGGGGGACAGGATAGCATGGAGGGAAATATAGTTAGTCTTATGCAACACGACTATTATGGAAGTCATTTGTAAAACTACACAGATTTGGCCTATATTGAATTGCTTGCCTTCCAAAGGGAGGGAGTGGGGAGGAAGGGAGGTAAAGAAGTTGGAACTCAAAGTGTTAGGAACAACTGTCGAGTACTGTTCTTGCCACTAGTAAATAAGAAACACAGGTAAAGGAGTATAGAAAGTTATTTGGCCCTATGGGACAAAAGAGAAGATGGGGACAAGGTCAGAGAGGGATGATAGAAGAGAGAGCAGATTGGTGATAGGGGCAATTAGAATGCTCGGTGTTTTGGGGTCGGGGGAGGGGATAAAAAGGGAGAAAATGTGGAACCCAAAATTTTGTGAAAATGAATGTTAAAAGTTAAATAAATAAATAATTTTTTAAAAAACCACACAAATCCAAAATAGGGTAATGAGGGGTTGGTCGTGACTGAAATGACTGAGCAACACATAGCCTCACTCAGCCTAAACAATGGCAGCACCTGGGGTATACAGAGAAGATACTATACCCATACAAAGACTGCAAAGTATCATCATTATCATACATTTAGTATTGACTTGGAAAACAGATATTAGTTTTGTAATTTCACTTGAATAAATTTAAGACATTACTTACTTCTGGTTGAAATATGACCACAGCCTACATATATTGATGTAAGGAACCATGAAAAATTTGAATTTATTTTAATGACTGAATAAAATGATCCCTAGACTGATATGCAGTGATCTCCAAGGGGGATTCATACATCTCTTGAGAATTCGAAGGCCATTACTGAGTGTTTATTTTTATTTTTTTTTACTTCTTATTTTTTTAAAATATTTATTTATTTATTTTTAGTTTTCAACTTCATTTCCACAAAATTTTGGGTTCCAAATTTTCTCCTCGTCTCTCCATTCCTCCACCCCATAACACCTTGCCTTAATATTCCCTCACTTCTATCATACATCTCTCCTCCCTTATACACATGTTCTCTCTCTTCTTGAAGGGCAAGATAGACTTCTCTACCCCATTACCTGAATTTCTTACTTCCCACTTGTATGCAAAAACAATTCTCAACATTCTTTCCTAAAACTTTGAGTTCCAACTTCTCTTCCTTCTTCCCTCCTCACTCATCTCAGCTTAGAAACCAAATGAATATAGGCTATACATACATATATATATATATATATATATATATATATATATATGTGTGTGTGTGTGTGTGTGTGTGTGTGTGTGTGTATATATATATATAGGTATATATATATATATATATATATATACCTATATATATATATATATATATATATATACCTATATATATATTTACAGAATAGTCATGTTGTGTAAAACTAGCTATATTTCCCTCCATCCTACCTTGCCCCCCATTTTTTCTATTCTCTCTTTTGACCTTGTCCCTCCCGGAAAAGTGTTTACTTCTAATTATTTTATCCTCCCATTTGCCCTCCTTTCTATCATGTCCCACCCCACTTGTCCTCTTCTCCTCTACTTTCATGTAGTGTAAGACACATTGTCATACGAAATTGAGTGAGCATGTTATTCCCTTCTTAAGCCAAGTGTGAAGATAGTAAGCTTCACTTTTTCCCTCTCACCACTTCCCTTTTCTCCTCCATTGAACAACGTTTTTTCTTGCCTCTTTTATGCATATAAATGTGTGTGGGTGTGTGGGTGTGTGTGGGGTGTGTGTATAATCCATCCAACTACCCAAATACTGATAAAAGTCTCAAGAGTTACAGGTATTATCATTCCATGTAAGAATCTAAAGAGTTTAACATTAGAAAGTCCCTTATGATTACCCTTTCCTGTTTACCTTTTCATGTTTCTCTTGATTCTTGTGTTTGAAAGACAAATTTTCTCTTCAGTTCTGGTCTTTTCATCAGGAATACTTGAAAGTCCTCTATTTCATTGAATGACCATTTTTTTTTCATTGAAATATTATACTACGTTCTGCTGGGTAGCTGATTCTTCATTTTAATCCTAGTTCCTTTGACTTCCAGCATATTCCTAGTTCTATGATCCCTTATTGTAGAAGCTGCTAGATCTTGGGTTATCCTGTTTGTATTTCCACAGTGCTCAAATTGTTTTTTTCCACCTGCTTGCAATATATTCTCATTGACCTGGGAACGCTGGAATTTGACTATAATATTCCTAAAAGATTCTCTTTTTGGATCTCTTTCAGGAGGTGATTGGTGGATTCTTTCAGTATTTATTTTACCTTCTGTTTCTAGAAGATCAGGGAAGTTTTCCTTGAGAATTTCATGAAAGATGATGTTTGGGTTATTTTTTTGATCGTGACTTTCAAGTAGTCCCATAATTTTTGAATTGTCTCTCCTGGACCTATTTTCCAGGTCAGTTGTTTTTCCAATGAGATATTTCACACTGTCTTCTACTTTTTTTTTTATTCTTCTGGTTTTGTTTTGTAATTTCTTGGTTTCTCATAAAGTCCTTAGCTTCCATTTGCACCATTCTAATTTTTAAGGCGCTATTTTCTTCAGTGAGCTTTTGAATCTCAGTTTTCATTTGACTAATTCTACTTTTTAAAATATTCTTCTCCTCATTGACTTTTTGGACCTCTTTTTCCCATTGAGTTACCCTCTTTTAAAAGGTGTTATTTTCTTCACAATTTTTGGGGTCTCCTTCTGCAAACTGTTGACTCACTTGTCATGATTTTCTTGCATTGCTCTCATTTCTCTTCCCAATTTTTCCTCTACCTCTCTTACTTGATTTTCAAAATCCTTTTTGAGCTCTTCCATGGCCTGAGACCACTGCACATTTATTTTGTTGTTTTGGATACAGAAACCTTGACTTCCTCTGACAGTATGCATTTTCTTCCTCACTTGAAAGGATGGAAGAAAATAACTGTTCACCAACAAAGTAACCTTCTATAATCTTATTTTTCCCTTTTTTAGGCATTTTCCCAGCCACTTTTGAGACCTTTTTCAAGAGGAACATATCTTCTGGGGACCTAAGTTCTTAGTTCTTCCAAGATGGCAAAATCAAGGGAGAGGACTTTACTTCTCTCCTGGCCTGCACACTGGGAGCAACCATAAACTTTTCTGCCCAGAATGTGCAAGTAGAATTACCTCTCCTCAGCTCCCTGCAGTTTCACCCTGCCAGTCTTTCTCCTCATCCCAGGGCTGAGGTTCAGATCACATCAGTGGCTCAGCTCTCCTAAGGGCTTTAGCAGGAGGCCTCACAGGGCTGAGATTCAGATCAGCAGCTCAATTTCCCTAGGGGCTTTAGGCAGAGTGCTCCAAAAATGGACGCTGTTGCTGCTGTAGTGGCTGATGCCACAGTCCAGACTACGTTCCCTTCTTCTGGGTGAAGGAATTTTCTCACTGACCTTTGAAGGTGTCTTTGGTGATTGTGACTTGAGCAATGTGGGAGCTACTGCTGCCAGTGGCTCCCTGAAGCCAGTTCCGGGTGCTGTTCCTGCTGTGTCACATGGCCCATGTTTTGCTGTGGTCCTTTTTGTGCCCAGTGTGATAGACTTTCCTGTTGGTCTTCCAGACTGTCTTGGAGTGGAAATCTCTTTCACTCTGTCCTTTTGTGGCTTCTGCTGCTCCAGAATTTGTTTAGTCATTTTTAGAGGTATTTTATGGGCTATATGGGAAAGCTTCTTCAGGTCTATCTTTCTACTCTGCCATCTTCGATTTGAGAGTTTAACAGCAGATGATTATGAAAAGATTTTATCCTTTATTTCTGCTTCTAAGCCTTTACTCATTCAAAAATTTATTTAGTAGAATTTAGGGCATCTTAACCTATACTTTCTCATTTAAAACTTTGGATAAATTTTGTGGAAATAATTATAAGATTAAATGAGAAGGATGTCTCTCTTTTTGAAAAGAGTTATCTATATTAAACATTATAAATAGGCAGCAACTTAACTTGAAGTGAGTGAATGAATAAGGAATATCATGTCATAACATTAAGAATAAGAATAAGCCATAACCCATATGGCAGAAATGCATGAGCAATCAATGATGCCTGGATTTCACTGTGAAAACAGATCCTTTGAACTTCTTAAGGTTCACTGATCATATATAAAGGGAAGTGATGATTTAAAACAAAACGGTGAAGGAACATAGCCTGGCTGTACCAGTTTACAAACTATATTGCAAAGAAATAATCATCAAAACAATCTGGTATTGGAAAAGAAATAGGATAGAAGATTAATCAAAAAGAGTAATTTTACAATATACTAAAGTAAATGATGAGAGTAACTATTTGATAAATATAAAGATCCATGTTTTTGGGATAAGAATTCACTATAAACAAAATGTTTTGGGAAAATGAAATGTAGTCAAAAATTAGGCATTGGCTACAATCTTACATCATCTACCTAGATAAGCTTAAAATGGGTACATCATTTAGACATAAAGGGCAATATCACAAGCAAATTAAAGGACCATGATAAAAGGGAAAGTAAGCAGAATTAGGAAAACATTCTACACAATAACAACAATATTGTAATTATAAGCAATTTTGAAAGACAACTACACTATCAATACAATTCCCCAATTCCAAAGAACTCAAAATAAAAAATATGTGCCTTTAGAAAGAGGATTGATGAACTCTTAGTGTAGATTAAAGCATATTTTCTTTCTACTTACTTTTCATTTTTGCATCACAGTGAATGAGGAAATATGCTTTATCTGATTTCATATTTATTATGGGTATCATATGCTTTCCCTTCTCAGCGAATGAAAGAGGAGCCAGAGGAAGGGAGAGAATGCACAACTGAAAATAAAAATGTTAAAATGCCTTTAAATTATTCTCCCTCATGTGAAAATGACCAAACAGCTATTTGACATTATGAATCAGAAAGTAAACTCCTTACAATTAGGATTGATTTTTATTTTTATTCCAAGGGTCTAGTACAGTGGTTGGCATATAGCAAAAACTTAATAAATGTGCTTTTTTGTTAAGGCCCATGCAGGCTTATTATTCAGGAAAAAAAGGTTTACAATTTCAAAAGGTCTTTTCCCTTTCCTCTAATAATCCCATTCACCTTTTCCCTAAAAAATATAAATACCTATATCTTAAAATTTTAAACTCCAATTTTCTACCTAGAACAAAATATATTTTATTTTTTATTTTATTTATTAATTTATTTATTTAACTTTAAACATTCATTTTCACAAAATTTTGGGTTCCAAATTTTCTCCCCTTTTGTCCCCTCCTCCCCCAAACACCAAGCATTCTAATTGCCCCTATGACCAATCTGCTCTCTCTTCTATCATCCCTCTCTGACCTTGTTTCCATCTTCTTTTTTTTCCTGTAGAGCCAGATAACTTTCTATACCCTTTTACCTGTATTTCTTATTTCCCAGTAGCAAGAACATTACTCGACAGTTGTTCCTAACACTTTGAGTTCCAACTTCTTTACCTCCCTCCCTCCCCACCCCTTCCCTTTGGAGGGCAAGCAATTCAATATAGGCCAAATCTGTGTAGTTTTGCAAATGACTTCCGTAATAGTTGTGTTGTATAAGACTAACTATATTTCCCTCCATCCTATCCTGTCCCCCATTACTTCTATTCTCTTTTGATCCTGTCCCTCCCCATGAGTGTCGACCTCAAATTGCTCTCTCCTCCCCATGTCCTCACTTCCATCATACCCCCCACCCTGCTTATCCCCTTATCCCCCACTTTCCTGTATTGTAAAATAGGTTTTCATACCAAAATGAGTGTGCATTTTGTTCCTTCCTTTAGTGGAATGTGATGAGAGTAAGCTTCATGTTTTTCTCTCACCTCCCCTCTTTATCCCTCCAGTAACAAGTCTTTTGCTTGCCTCTTTTATGAGAGATAATTTGCCCCATTCCATTTCTCCCTTTCTCCTCAAAATGTATTTCTCTCTCACTGCTTGATTTAATTTTTTTAAGATATGAGCCCATCCTCTTCAATTCACTCTGTGCACTCTGTCTCTATGTGTGTGTGTGTGTGTGTGTGCATGTGCGTGTGTGTGTAATCCCACCCAGTACCCAGATACTGAAAAGTTTCAAGAGTTACAAATATTTTCTTTCCATGTAGGAATGCAAACAGTTCAACTTTAGTAAGTCCCTTATGACTTCTCTTTGCTGTTCACCTTTTCATGCTTCTCTTCATTCTTGTGTTTGAAAGTCAAATTTTCTTTTCAGCTCTGGTCTTTTCATCAAAAATGCTTGAAAGTCCTCTGTTTCATTGAAAGACCAATTTTTCCCCTGAAGTATTATACTCAGTTTTGCTGGGTAGGTGATTCTTGGTTTTAGTCCTAGTTCCTTTGACTTCTGGAATATCCTATTCCATGCCCTTCGATCCCTTAATGTAGAAGCTGCTAGATCTTGTGTTATCCTGATTGTATTTCCACAATACTTGAATTGTTTCTTTCTAGCTGCTTGCAATATTTTCTCCTTGACCTGGGAACTCTGGAATTTGACCACAATGTTCCTGGGAGTTTCTCTTTTTGGATCTCTTTCAGGTGGTGTTCTGTGGATTCTTTGAATACTTATTTTGCCCTCTGGTTCTAGAATCTCAGGGCAGTTTTCCTTGATAATTTCATGAAAGATGATGTCTAGGCTCTTTTTTTGATCATGGCTTTCAGGTAGTCCCATAAGTTTTAAATTGTCTCTCTTGGATCTATTTTCCAGGTCAGTTGTTTTTCCAATGAAATATTTCACACTATCTTCCATTTTTTCATTCTTTTGGGGTTTTTTTGTGATTTCTTGGTTTCTCACAAAGTCATTAACCTCCATCAGTTCCATTCTAATTTTGAAAGAACTATTTTCTTCAGTGAGCTTTTGAATCTCCTTTTCCATTTGGCTAATTCTGCTTTTGAAAGCATTCTTCTCCTCATTGCCTTTTTGAACCTCTTTTGCCAATTGAGTTAGCCTATTTTTCAAGGTGTTATTTTCTTCAGCATTTTTTGGGTCTCCTTTAGCAGGGTGCTGACCTGCTGTTCATGCTTTGACTACATGTCTCTCATTTCTCTTCCCAGCTTTTCCTCCACCTCTCTAACTTGATTTTCAAAATCCTTTTTGAGCTCTTCCATGGCCTGAGCCCATTGAGTGGGCTGGGACATAGAAGCCTTGACTTCTGTGTCTTTGCCTGATGGTAAATATTGTTCTTCCTCATCAGAAAGGAAGGGAGGAAATGCCTGTTCGCCAAGAAAGTAACCTTCTATAGTCTCATTTTTTTTTCTCTTTTCTGGGCATTTTCCCAGCCAGTGACTTGACTTCTGAATATTCACTTCACACCCACTTGGGCTCCAGATCCTCCCAGCCAGTGCTTGGGGACTGAGATTCAAATGCTGCTTCACAGCCTCAGGGCTTTTGGGGGGGGCAGGGCTGCTATTCAGTGTGAGATTAAGTTCAGGTGCTCAGGTGGGGGCAGGGCCGCCTCACAGGCTCACTTCCCTCAGGGGGTTTATGCAGAGACCTTCAACAATGCATCCAGGCTCCTGCCTGCTTGGGGAGCCCCGATCTGCTCCCACCTCCGCTGCTGCCTCCCGAGGGGGCCTGAGTTATGGGGGCACCCCACTCCCCTCTCAACCCACCAAAGAGACCCTCTCACCGACTCCCATCACTTGTATGTGGAGGGACCCGTGCAGCCACTGTAGATCCCATCCCTGAAGCCCGCTTGTATCAGCTCCTCTCGGTGCCGCAGCGGCAGGGCTGTGCTTGGCTCCCAGTCCGTGGCGCCCAGTCCGCAGTGCAAAGGACCTTTTGTGAGAGGTTTTCAGTTCCCTCTGGAACAGAAATCTCCTTCACTCTAATGTTCTGTGGCCTCTGGTGCTGCACAATTCGCAGTGAGTTGCTATTTACAGATGTTCTATGGGTTGTGGGTTCGGAGCTATGTGTATGTGTGTCTTTCTACTCCACCATCTTGGCTCCACCCCGGAACTCAA